>NW_024570701.1:0-73121 GCF_018345385.1 Vulpes lagopus | reverse complement strand
AAAAAAAGAAAAAATTTCTGTGAAAAGGATAAAAAGGGGTTTAAATTCATAAATAAAATACTCTCTACCAAGATCAAACAATTAAATATTTACGCTGCCAACATGGGAGTACCTAAATATAGAAACCAATTAACAACAAATGTACAGGAACTCACTGATAATAATACAATGACAGGGGATTTTAACACCCCCTTATGGCAATGGACCGATCGTCTATGCAGAAAATCAACAGGGGAACAATAGCCTTGACACACTGGACCACAGGGACTCAACAGATATAGTCAGAACATTTCATCCTAAAGCATAATACGCATTCCTTTCAAGTGCACATGGGACATTCTCCAGAACAGATCATATCATGGGCCACAAATCAGCCCTGAACAGGTACAACAGGTACAAGAAGGTTGATATCACACCATGTACATTTTCGGACCATGACGCTATGAAACTCGAAGTCGACAGTAAGAAAAAATTTGGACAGACCAAAAATACGTGGAGATTATGAACATCCTACTAGAGAATGAATGGAGCAACCAGGAAATTAAAGAGGAAATTTAAAACAAATGAAAATGAAAACATGTTTCTCCAAACCTCTAGGATGTAGCAAAGGCAGTCCTAAGAGGGAAGTACATAGCAGTACAGGCCTACCTCAAGAAACAAGAAGTCTCCAATACACAACCTAACCCTACACCTAAAGGAGCTGGAAAAGAAATAGCAAACAAAGCCTAAAGCCTACAGAAGAAGGGGAAAAATAAAGATGAGAGCAGAAATAAATACAGAAACAACAAAACAGTAGAATGGAATAACAAAACTAAGAGCTGGTTCTTCAAAATAATTAATAAAATGGATCAATCCCTAGCCAGCCTTATCAACGAGAAAACAGAAAAGACCTAAATAAATAAAATCACAAATGAGAGAAGAGAGATCACAATCAACACCAGAAAAATAAGACAGTTATAAGGGAATACTATGAAAGATTATACGCTAACAAACTAGGAGACCTGGAAGAAATGGACAAATCCCTAGAAATGTGCAAATGAGCAAAACTGAAATAGGAAGAAATAGAAAATGTGAACAGACGCATAAATAGCAAAGGAATTGAATCAGCCAGGCACCTGGGTGCTTCAGTGGTTGAGCATCTGCTTTGGCTCAGGTCATGATCCCATGGTCCTGGGGGATCAAGTCCCACATCAGGCTCCCCGCATGGAGCCTCATTTTCCCTCTGCCTATACCTCTGCCTCTCTGTGTCTCTCATGAATACATAAATAAAATCTTTAAAAAAGAAATAAAGATAAAAAGATGAGAAAGGACCCAAATAAAATCACAAATGAGAAAAGAGAAATAACAACCAACACTAGAGAAATACAAACGTTTATAAGAGAACATTATGAAAAATTATATGCCAGCAACCTAGAACCTGGAAGAAATAGATCAATTCCTAGAAATATATAACATAGCAAAAATGAAAAAGGAAGAAATAAGAAACTTGAACAGACAGATAACCAGCAAAGAAATTGAATCAGCAATCAAGAATCTCCCAACAGGAGACGCTAAGATCAATAGAACAGAATGGAAAGCCGAAACAAGATACAAACCTGTAACTCTATGATCCATTAATCGACAACAAGGCAGGAAGGAATATCCCATGGCACAACGCAGTCTCTTCAACAAACCCTAACCCTGACCCCAGGATAAGAACAAATGGTGTTGGGAAAACCAGGCAGCCACATGCAGAAGAATGAAACTGGACCACTCTCTTATACCATATATATAAAAATAAATTCAAAATGGATGAAAGACCTAAACGTGAGACCTGAAACCATAAAAAGAAGAAAAGATAGGCAGCAGTGTCTTTGACATTGGCCATTGGATCTTCTTTCTAGATATGCCTCTGAGGCGAGGGAAACAAAAGCAAAAATACTATTGGGACTTCATCAAATTGAAAAGCGTCCGCAAAAAGAATGAAACAACCAAAGCTAAAAGGCAACATACAAAATGAGAGGAGATATTTGTAAACAACACATCCAATAAAGAGTATCCAAAGTACATAAAGCAAATATAAATCTCAGCATCCTAAACAAAATTATCCAACTGCAGATGGGCAGAAGACATGAATGGACTTTGTCTCTGACAAGACATCCAGATGGCCTCCAGACACACAGAAAGACACTCAGCGTCACCCATCATCAGGAAAATGCAAACCAAAATCACAATGAGATGTCACCTGACAGCCGTCAGAATGGCTAAAATTAACAACACAAGAAACAACAGGTGTTGGTGAGGCTATGGAGAAGGGAGAGCCCCCTTACACTACTGGTGGGCATGCGAACAGGTGCAGCCACTGTGGAAAACAGTGTGGAGGGTCCTCGAGAAGTTAAAAATAGGGGATCCCTGGGTGGTGCAGTAGTTTGGCGCCTGCCTTTGGCCCAGGGCGCGATCCTGGAGACCCGGGATTGAATCCCACGTCGGGCTCCCAGTGCATGGAGCCTGCTTCTCCCTCTGCCTGTGTCTCTGCCTCTCTCTCTGTGACTATCATAAAAAATTTTTTTTTTAAAAAGAAGTTAAAAATAGAGCTACCCTACGATTCCAAAATTGCACAGCTACATATTTACCCCGAGGATACAAAAGTAGTTTAGTAGATTCGAAGAGGGACACACAGCCCAGTGTTTGTAGCAGCGTTATCAACAACAGCCAAACTGTGCATACAGCCCAGATGTCCATCGGCAGATGAATGGGCAGAGACGATGTGGTAAATATACACACTGCGACATCACTCGGTCATCAGAAGGGATGAAATGAAGCCATTTACAATGACATGGGAGAAGTGGAAAGGACTTATGCTAAATGAACTCAGTCAGAGAAAGACAGATACCAAATACCATACAATTGCATTCACATGTGAATTTTAAGAAACCAAACAAACTGGTAAAGGGGCGGAGGGGGGGATGAGAGAAGCAAATGTGGAAACACACTCTTAACCACAGAGAATAAACTAATAAATACCAGAGGAAGGTGGGGGGGATGGGGAATCAGGGGATGGGGATAGTGGAGGGCACCTGTGACCAGTACCAGGCGTTGTATCCAAGGGTTGAATCACTATGTGGTAAACCTGAAACTATATCATACTGTGTTTACAAACAGGAATTCAAGTAAAACTTTAAAATAATAATTGGTAGTATTGATGAAACATGTGCGCACAAGAGATAAAATCAGAAAGGCAACCGAAAATCCAAATAAAGAGTATTTAGAGCCACAAATCCCCTCCTTAGCTCAGCTCAGGAGAAGCCTGCCATGTCTTTCCTGACCCTAGCAGAAGCCTGTATTTTGAGTCTCTGGGGAGGCCACTGACTTGGTGGAGTCAGGCTATCTTTGAACCCAAAACCTAAATAAAGTGCATAAAACTAAAGTGTCAAAGATACTAGAGTCCCAGTGCAGGCACATGCCAAGACTCAAACTCTAACCATACACAGACATAACCCTAACCCTACACTTAAGCCTAATGTTAACCTAACACTTAAACAAGACCTATCACTAATCAAAAACCTAACACAAACTCCAAGACTGAAACACATTCAGTGAACCTTCCTGCCAACCCTCACCCTAACTCCTAAACCTATTCTAAACCCTTAACCCTGACCCCTACCTTAAATCTAACCCTAACCCTAACCTCTAACCCTAAGCTTAACTTAATGGACTCAAATCCTATTCCTAACCTTAACCTGTACCCTAATGCTAACCCTGTAATACTAACCCTATCTCATACCCGAAACTGTACCCTAACCTGTACCCTAAAACTAACCCCTAACCCACTCCCTAACCCTATCTCTTACCCTCTTCCAAAACCATACCCTGACCCTGACCTGACTTTAACCCCTAACCAAACTCTACCCCTAACCCTAGCCCTAACCCCTATCCTAACCCTAACCCTCGCCCTAACCCCAAACCTAGCCCTAACTTAACCCTAAACCCTAACCCTAACTCACACCCTGACCCCTAAACCTAACTGCAAACCTAAGCCCAACCCTAACTCTAACCATAACCCTAACCCCAACTCCTAACCTCCTGCCCTAATCCCTAAAGCCTAAACCCTAACCCTAACTCTAAATCCTGTGTCTAACCCTAACCCTGTTCCCTAATCCCTAACCCCATCCTAACTCCTAACCACTGACCCTTACCCTTATCCCTCACCCTAACCTCTAATCCGTAACCATAAGCATAATCACTAACCCCTAACATCTCACCTAACCCTAACCACCAACTGCCTCCCCTCCCCTGACCCTACCATTCATTCTACCCATTCACTTACCCTGTGGTTCTGAAGAGTCCCTTCTGATGTGGACATGGCCCCCAAAGGCGCCTCCAGAGTCCTCCAGGGGGTCCTGAGGAAGCCGAGCTCCTGTGAGTGTGACGTGGCCCCACGTGTTCCTGAGTCATCGTCAGTGGGCCCTGAGGACGCTGGGTCTCCTGTCACTGTGGACTGTGCCTCACATCCTCTGGAAGCCTCACAGCAGGTCCTCAGGAGGCCGGGGGCTCCTGTCAGCCTGGACATGGCTCCACGTCCCCCCAAAAACTCACTGTGGGTCCTGAGGAGGCTGTGGGCTCCTGTCAGCATAGACGCAGCCCCATATGTCCCAAAGCCAAAGTGCAGGTCCTGAGGAGGACGGGGTCCTGTCAGCATAGACGCAGCCCCATATGTCCCGAAGCCAAAGTGCAGGTCCTGAGGAGGGCGGGGGTCCTGTCAGTGTTGACGTGGCCTCACATTTTCCTCAAGCCTCACCATAAGACCTGAGGAGGCTGGGGGCTCCTGTCAGCATGGACATGGCCCCAAATCTTCCCAAACCTTCACAGTGGGTGCTGAGGAGGCCGGAGACTCCTGTCAGTGTGGATGCGGCCCCACATCTTTCTTAGGTCTCACCACCGGCCCTGACAAGGCTGGGGTCTTCTGTCCACATGGACGCATCCCGATATTTCCCGAAGTCTACACCGGGGGTCCTGAGGAGGTCAGTGTCCTGTTGTGTGGACGTGGCCCCACGGCCTCCTGAGGCGTCACCGCAGGTTCTGAGGAGGCGGGGGATCCTGTCAGCGTGGATGCGGCCCCCAGCGTCCAGAAGCCTCAACTTATGTCCTGAGGGGCCCGGAGCTCCTGCCAGAGTGGATGCGGGCCCACATCTTCCTGAAGCCTCCCCGCGGGTCCTGAGGCGGCCCAGGGGCTCCTGCCAGAGTGGATGCGGGCCCACATCTTCCTGAAGCCTCCCCGCGGGTCCTGAGACGGCCCAGGGCTCCTGTCAGCGTGGATGCAGGCCCACATCTTCCTGAAGCCTCCCCGCGGGTCCTGAGGTGGCCCAGGGCTCCTGCCAGAGTGGATGCAGGCCCACATCTTCCTGAAGCCTCCCCGCGGGTCCTGAGGCGGCCCAGGGGCTCCTGCCAGAGTGGATGCGGGCCCACATCTTCCTGAAGCCTCCCCGCGGGTCCTGAGGCGGCCCAGGGGCTCCTGCCAGAGTGGATGCGGGCCCACATCTTCCTGAAGCCTCCCCATGGATCCTGAGGGGCCCGGAGCTCCTGCCAGAGTGGATGCGGGCCCACATCTTCCTGAAGCCTCCCCGCGGGTCCTGAGGCGGCCCAGGGGCTCCTGCCAGAGTGGATGCGGGCCCACATCTTCCTGAAGCCTCCCCGCGGGTCCTGAGGCGGCCCAGGGGCTCCTGTCAGCGTGGATGCGGGCCCACATCTTCCTGAAGCCTCCCCGCGGGTCCTGAGGCGGCCCAGGGGCTCCTGTCAGCGTGGATGCGGGCCCACATCTTCCTGAAGCCTCCCCGCGGGTCCTGAGGAGACCGGGACTCCCGTCAGTGTGAACGCAGCCCAATGTCCCCCTGAAGCCTCCCCGCGCGTCCTGAGGAGGCTGCAGCTCATCAGCGTGGACGTGGCCTCACGTCCTCCTCAGGCCTCCCCAGCACAGGCAGGCTCCTGTTAGTGCAGGCTGATGAGGCCTACTGCTCATGCACGCCCCCTGGGCGGGGCCTGGGTTTGGGCCCCCCCTCCGGGATGCTCAGGCACTGCAGGAGGCCGTGCAGGAGGTGGCGTGCCCACGCCCGGGGCGCACCTGCCTCCTTCCAGGCTCCAGCTGAGGCCTGTGAGCTTCGGAAACGTCTCACTGAAACGGAGCCCAACACCCGGCTTCCCCAGAAATACTTAAGGACAAGGAATTGGGGCCCACTGGACACAAAATGAAATGTGGACCAGACTTTTATCACGTCCTGCAAAACTCACTCAACCTTCTTCCACTGTGGGCGGGACCGTGGGCCGGTGCAGCGCCCTGGAAACAGTGTGGAGGCTCCTCAGGAAGTTACAAATAGAGCCACCCTGTGACCAGCAGGTGCACGGCCTGGAGCTCACTCCGAAGATACAGATGCAGTGAGACTCGGGACACCTGCACCCCAATGTCCACAGCAACTGGGTCCACAGTAGCCACACTGTGAGAGGAGCCTCGGTGCCCTAGGGTAGATGATGGATAAAGAGGATGGGCGATAGGTGATGGTAATAGATGATAGATAGATAGATAGATAGATAGATAGATAGATAGATGAGAGAAATGGTCCTCAGCTATCAAAGAGAAGGAAATCTTGCCATTTGCAATGACATAGACAGAACTAGAGGGATCATGTTAAGTAAAATAAGTCACTCAGGAAAGAAAATTACCATATGGTTTTATTCATCGGTGAAATTAAAGAAGCAAAGCAGATGGGCATCGGTGAAGGGAAGGAAAAACAAATAAGGTGAAAACAGAGATGGAGGAAAAAGTGACTCACTCACTGGAAACAAACTGAGGGTCGCAGGAGGGCAGAGGAGTAGAGGGACAGGGTAACTGGTAGAGGGGCATGAAGGAGGGCACGTGATGTCATGAGCCCTGGTCTTATCTTGAACTGGTGAATCCCTGAATTCTACCTCTGAAAGTATAATACACTATACTGTTAATTAATTGGGTTTAAATTAAATTAAGTTTGAAAAATCAGTTGACTGTATCTGAGTGCATTTTCTTCCAGGGTCTCTATTCTGCTCCTTCAGGTTATGCCAGAACCACACCCCTGTGGGTCTGGTTTGTTTAAGTAGGCTCCATGCCTCGTCCACAGCACAGCACAGCACTAGAACCCATGACCCTGAGATCAAGACCAGGGGTGAGGTCAGGAGTCGGATGCTTAACCAATGGAGCCAGCTGCTTTCTCCTGTGTCTCTGTGACATCCTTTGAAATAGGAAAGTGGAGGGAGGGGCAAGATTGCGGAAGAGTAGGGTCCCCAAATCACCTGTCCCCATCAAATTACCTAGATAACCTTCAACTCATCCTGAAAATCTACGAATTCGGCCTGAGATTTAAAGAGAGACCAGCTGGAATGCTACAGTGAGAAGAGTTTGCGCTTCTATCAAGGTAGGAAGACGGTGGGGGGGGGGAGAAATAAAAAAACAAAAGGCCTCCAAGGGGGAGGGGCCCTCCGAGGAGCCAGGCTGAGGCCGGGGCGAGTGCCCCCAGGACAGGAAAGCTCCATCCCGGAGAAGCAGGAGCTTCACCAATCTTCCCGGGTGGAAAGGCGCCCGCAGGGAGTTAGAGCAGGACCCCAGGAGGGCGGGGATGCCCTCGGACTCCCGGGGACACTAACAGACACCTGCGCCCCGGGGAGAGCGCGCCGAGCTCCCTAAGGGCTGCAGCGCGATTGGCGGGCCCGGAGCAGCTTGGAGGGGCTCGGGCGGCGGCTCCGCGGAGGGGGCTGCGGGGCGGGAGCGAATCCAACAGCACAGGCCCCGGAGCACAGGGCGCCGGGACACAGCCCAGGATCCGGCCTCCCCCGGGACGGGCAGAGGTCGGGAGGGCCCAGGACAGCAAGGACGCTCCTGCCCCGAGCTGAGCAGATCAGTGGCCCTGCCTCGGAACTTCCAGGCCCTGCAGACGGAGAGCACAGTAGTTACTGTGCTAGCTGAATCCAGGGCTCCAGACCTGCCACTGCAACTGGGGTTGTTCCTCCTGGGGCCTCACCGGTTAAACAACCGCCACTGAGCCCTGCACCAGGCAGGGGGCAGAGCAGCTCCCCCAAGTGCTAACACCTGAAAATCAGCACGACAGGCCCCTCCCCGAGAAGACCAGCTAGACGGACTAGTTCCAGGGGAAGTCAAGGGACTTAAAGTATACAGAATCAGAAGATACTCCCCCGTGGTTTTTTCTTTTCTTTTCTTTTCTTTCTTTTTTCTTTTCTTTTCTTTTTTCTTTTTTCTTTTCTTTCTTTTCTTTTCTTTTCTTCTTTTCTTTTCTTTCCTTTTCTTTTTTCTTTTCTTTTTTCTTTTTTCTTTTCTTTCTTTTCTTTTCTTTTCTTTTTGATTTCTGTTTGCTCCCCCTTTTTTTCCTTTCTTTCTTTTCCTTTCTCTTTTTCTTTCCTTTTTTCTTTTTTTTTTTTCTTCCTTTTTTTCTCTTTTCTTTCCTTCTTTCTCTCTCTTTTTCTCCTTTTCCCAATACAACTTGTTTCTGGCCACTCTGCACTGAGCAAAATGACTAGAAGGAAAACCTCACCTCAAAAGAAAGAATTAGAAACAGTCCTCTCTCCCACAGAGTTACAAAATCTGGATTACAATTCAATGTCAGAAAGCGAATTCAGAAGCACTATTATACAGCTACTGGTGGCTCTAGATAAAAGCATAAAGGACGCAAGAGACTTCATGACTGCAGAATTTAGATCCAATCAGGCAGAATTTAAAAATCAATTGAATGAGATGCAATCCAAACTAGAAGTCCTAACGACAAAGCTTAACAAGGTGGAAGAACGAGTGAGTGACATAGAACACAAGTTGATGGCAAAGAGGGAAACTGAGGAAACAAGAGACGAACAATTAAAAGACCATGAGGAAAGATTAATGGAAATAAATGACAGCCTGAGGAAGAAAAACCTACGTTTAATTGGGGTTCCCGAGGGCGCCGAAAGGGCCAGAGGGCCAGAATATGTATTTGAACAAATCCTAGCTGAAAACTTTCCGAATCTGGGAAGGGAAACAGGCATTCAGATCCAGGAAATAGAGAGATCCCCCCTAAAATCAATAAAAACCATTCAACACCTCGACACCTAATAGTGAAGCTTGCAAATTCCAAAGATAAAGAGAAGATCCTTACAACAGCCAGAGACAAGAAATCCCTGACCTTTATGGGGAGGACCATTAGGGTAACAGCAGACCTCTCCACAGCGACCAGGCAGGCCAGAAAGGGCTGCCAGGATATATTCAGAGTCCTAAATGAGAAGAACATGCAACCAAGAATACTTTATCCAGCAAGGCTCTCATTCAAAATGGAAGGAGAGATAAAGAGCTTCCAAGAGAGGCAGGAACTGAAAGAATATGTGACCCCCAAACCAGCTCTGCAAGATATTTTGAGGGGTACTCTTAAAATTCCCCTTTAAGAAGAAGTTCAGTGGAACAATCCACAAAAACAAAGACTGAATAGATATCATGATGACCCTAAACTCATATCTTTCGATAGTAACTCTGAACGTAAATGGGCTTAATGACCCCATCAGAAGGCGCAGAGTTTCAGACTGGATAAAAAAGCAGGACCCATCTATTTGCTGTCTACAAGAGACTCATTTTAGACAGAAGGACACCTACAGCCTGAAAATAAAAGGTTGGAGAACCATTTAGCATTCGAATAGTCCTCAAAAGAAAGCAGGGGTAGCCATCCTTATATCAGATAAACTAAAATTTACCCCGAAGACTGTAGTGAGAGATGAAGAGGGACACTATATCATACTTAAAGGATCTATCCAACAAGAGGACTTAACAATCCTCAATAACTATGCCCTGAATGTGGGAGCTGCCAAATATTTAAATCAATTAATAACCAAAGTGAAGAAATACTTAGATAATAATACACTTATACTTGGTGACTTCAATCTAGCTCTTCCTATACTAGATAGGTCTTCTAAGCACATCTCCAAAGAAACGAGAGCTTTAAATGATACACTGGACCAGATGGATTTCACAGATATCTACAGAACTTTACATCCAAACTCAACTGAATACACATTCTTCTCAAGTGCACATGGAACTTTCTCCAGAATAGACCACATACTGGAACACAAATCGGATCTGAACTGATACCAAATATTGAGATCATCCCCTGTATATTCTCAGATCATAATGCCGTGAAATTAGAACTAAATCACAACAAGAAGTTTAGAAGGACCTCAAACACGTGGAGGTTAAGGACCATCCTGCAAAAGATGAAAGGGTCAACCAGGAAATTAAGGAAGAATTAAAAAGATTCATGGAAACTAATGAGAATGAAGATACAACCATTCAAAATCTATGGGATGCAGCAAAAGCAGTCCTGAGGGGGAAATACATCGCAATACAAGCATCCATTCAATAACTGGAAAGAACTCAAATACAAAAGCTCACCTTACACATAAAGGAGCTAGAGAAAAAAACAGCAGATAGATCCTACACCCAGCAGAAGAAGAGAGTTAATTAAAATTTGAGCAGAACTCAATGAAATCGAGACCAGAAGAACTGTGGAACAGATGAACAAAACAGGAGTTGGTTCTTTGAAAGAATTAATAAGATAGATAAACCATTAGCCAGCCTTATTAAAAAGAAGAGAGAGAAGACTCAATTAATAAAATCATGAATGAAAAAGGAGAGATCACTACCAACACCAAGGAAATACAAACGATTTTAAGAACATATTATGAACAGTATACACCAATAAATTAGGCAATCTAGAAGAAATGGACGCATTCCTGGAAAGCCACAAACTCCCAAAACTGGAACAGGAAGAAATAGAAAACCTGAACAGGCCAATAATCAGGGAGGAAATTGAAGCAGTCATCAAAAACCTCCCAAGACACAAAAGTCCAGGGCCAGATGGCTTCCCAGGGGAATTCTATCAAACATTTAAAGAAGAAACCATACCTATTCTACTAAAGCTGTTTGGAAAGATAGAAAGAGACGGAGTACTTCCAAATTCGTTCTATGAGGCCAGCATCACCTTAATTCCAAAACCAGACAAAGACCCCACCAAAAAGGAGAATTACAGACCAATATCCCTGGTGAACATGGATGCAAAAATTCTCAACGAGATACTAGCCAATAAGATCCAATAGTACATTAAGAAAATTATTCACCATGACCAAGTAGGATTTATCCCCGGGACACAAGGCTGGTTCAACACTCGTAAAACAATCGATGTGATTCATCATATCAGCAAGAGAAAAACCCAGAACCATATGATCCTCTCATTAGATGCAGAGAAAGCATTTGACAAAATATAGCATCAATTGCTGATCAAAACTCTTCAGAGCGTAGGATTAGAGCGAATATTCCTCAACATCTTAAAAGCCATCTACAAAAAGCCCACAGCAAATATCATTCTCAATGGGAAAGCACTGGAAGCCTTTTCTCTAAGATCAGGAACAAGACAGGGATGTCCACCCTCACCACTGCTATTCAACATAGTACTGGAGGTCCTAGCCTCAGCAATCAGACAACAAAAACACATTAAAGGCATTCAAATTGGCAAAGAAGTAGTCAAACTCTCCCTCTTCGCCGATGACATGATACTCTACAGGGAAAACCCAAAAGCCTCCACCCCAAGATTGCTAGAACTCATACAGCAATTTGGTAGCATGGCAGGATACAAAATCAATGCACAGAAACCAGTGGCATTTCTATACACTAACAATGAGACTGAAGAAAGAGAAATTAAGGAGCCAATCCCATTTACAATTGCACCCAAAAGCATAAAATACCTAGGAATAAACCTAACCAAAGAGGTAAAGGATCTATACCCTAAAAACTATAGAACGCTTCTGAAAGAAATTGAGGAAGACACAAAAAGAAGGAAAAAATATTCCATGCTCATAGATTGGCAGAATTAATATTGTGAAAATGTCAGTGTTACCCAGGGCAATGTACACGTTTAATGCAATCCCTATCAAAATACCATGGACTTTCTTCAGAGAGTTAGAACAAATTATTTTAAGATTTGTGTGGAATCAGAAAAGACCCCGAATAGCCAGGGGAATTTTAAAAAAGAAAACCATAGCTGGAGGCATCACAATGCCAGATTTCAGGTTGTACTACAAAGCTGTGGTCATCAAGACAGTGTGGTACTGGAACAAAAACAGACACATAGATCAATGGAACAGAATAGAGAACCCAGAAGTGGACCCTGAACTTTATGGTCAACTAATATTTGATAAAGGAGGAAAGACTATCCACTGGAAGAAAGACAGTCTCTTCAATAAATTGTGCTGGGAAAATTGGACAGCCACATGCAGAAGAATGAAACTGGACCACTCTCTTTCACCATACACAAAGATCAACTCAAAATGGATGAGAGATCTAAATGTGAGACAAGAGTCCATCAAAATGCTAGAGGAGAACACAGGCAACACCCTTTTTGAACTCAGCCACAGTAAATTCTTGCAAGATTCATCCACGAAGGCAAAAGAAACAAAAGCAAAAATGAACTACTGGGACTTCATCAAGATAAGAAGCTTTTGCACAGCAAAGGATACAGTCAATAAAACTAAAAGACAACCTACAGAATGGGAGAAGGTATTTGCAAATGACGTATCAGATAAAGGGCTAGTTCCAAGATCTATAAAGAACTTATTAAATTCAACACCAAAGAAACAAACAATCCAATCATGAAATGGGCAAAAGACATGAACAGAAATCTCACAGACGAAGACATAGACATGGCCAACACGCACATGAGAAAATGCTCTACATCACTTGCCATCAGGGAAATACAAATCCAACCACAATGAGATACCACCTCACACCAGTGAGTATGGGGAAAATTAACAAGGGAGGAAACCACAAATGTTGGAGAGGATGCGGAGAAAAGGGAACCCTTTTACACTGTTGGTGGGAATGTGAACTGGTGCAGCCACTCTGGAAAACTGTGGAGGTTCCTCAAAGACTTAAAAATAGACCTGCCCTACGACCCAGCAATTGCACCGTTGGGGATTTACCCCAAAGATCATGCAATGAAATGCTGGGACACCTGCACCCGATGTTTCTAGGAGCAATGTCCACAATAGCCAAACTGTGGAAGGAGCCTCAGTGTCCATCGAAAGATGATGGATAAAGAAGATGTGGTTTATGTATACAATGGAATATTACTCAGCCATTAGAAACGACAAATACCCACCATTTGCTTCAACGTGGATGGAACTGGAAGGTATTATGCTGAGTGAAGTAAGTCAATCGGAGGACAAACACTGTATGTTCTCATTCATTTTGGGAATATAAATAATAGTGAAAGGGAATATAAGGGAAGGGGGAAGAAATGTGTGGGAAATATCAGAAAGGGAGACAGAACATAAAGACTCCGGACTCTGGAAAGTGAACTAGGGGTGGTGGAAGGGGAGGAGGGCGGGGGGTGGGGGTGAATGGGTGACGGGGACTGAGGGGGACACTTGACGGGATGAGCACTGGGTGTTATTCTGTATGTTGGCAAATTGAACACCAAAAAAAATAAATTTATTATTAAAAAGAAAGAAAGAAAGAAAGAAAGAAAGAAAGAAAGAAAGAAAGAAAGAAAGAAAGAAAGAAAGAAAGAAAGAGGCACCTGGGTGGCTCAGTCAGTTAAGCTTCTGCCTTAGGCTCAGATCATGATCCAGGTCCCAAGGCAGGCTCCCTGTTCAGCAGGGAACCTGCTTCTCCCTCTCCCTCTGCCCCTCTCGCTCATGCTTTTTCTATCCACTCTCTCTCAAATAAATAAATAACATCTTTGAAAATGAAACAAACAAACAAACCCAGAAGGACGAGAAATCTCCCATGTAGAATTTCAAACAATTTGTGCAGACATTCCACCCTCAAGTTGATGAGCATAGTTTCCCACTCTTATGTGTGGAGTACACATAGTAACTTCCTTCTACAAAATATATTATGAAAAAGTTAAAATAATAATAAAATAACTTCATCATCATCATCATCATCATCATCATCATCATAAAAGAATCACTTTACTATGGAGAAAGCTGATTAACACTACCTCAGCAAGATGATCAGATAGATACCAAGACTGATAAATCATGTTGATAGTATCTATCCTTTATATGATATAATAAAAATGGCAGTATATCTCTGTATATAATCCACAGAAACAGTTCAATCATGAGATAAATGACAGACATGTCCCAACTGAGTGACATTTTACAAAATACTCTACTTCTCAAAGTGTTCCAGTTCAACAACAACAAGGAGAGGCTGAAAGACTGTCACAATCCAGAATAGCCTAAGAAAACATGAGGACAAATGGAAGGTGATATGAGGGATGGTAACAGCAAAAACTAAGGAAATCTGAATATAGTATGGTCTTTGGTTAATGCGAATATTTTAATATTGATTCATTAGCTAATATTTGTACCATACTAACATAAGATATCATTGTTAGGTTTTTTGGTAACTAAATGGAAATGAGACCGCCAAGGCAAGCGAGGGTCCAAGAACAGATTTTATTGCAGGCACCCTCGGGCGAGGTTCCACGACTCACGGAGGGAAAGAGTGAGTCGGGGAAGTCGCACCAAGACAAGGTGACAGAGGGTTTACATAACGTTGTAAGGCAGAACGGTTTCCTATTGGTTGGCTCATATGCAAAGGAAGGATTGCAATCCAACCAGTCAAAGCGACCCTCACTATGCAAAGGAAGGATTGCAATTCGGTCAGTCAAAGGTGACTTCCTCCTCTGGGGTTTGAAGGGCATTGGGTCCGGTTGGGTAAGTCCAAAGGAGAGGTCTAAGGGTCTGCGTCAAGCTGTCAGCAGGTCATTGGTCCATTGGCGTCCCAGGTGGAGGTGGTGACAGGAACCTCAGCCATTTGGGGTATCCGCCATCTTGAGGAGTTTCTCTTCCCGCCTGGCCCCAACATTCCGACCTTTTGTTTTATATAATGGTGTCGGGGGCGTCGACTCTGCTCTGGCTACTTCCTGCTGACGGTGGGACGTCGTTGTAGGGGTAGTCGGATGTGGGCAGGCGAGAGTATGGGTGAAGTAAAAGTTGGTTGACAGATACCCGGGTGAGTTCTTGCAGGCGTTCCTGTAAACATCGAAACAAGCAAGGGGCGACAGAGATGAGAAGAAGGATTAGGCATAGGGGTCCCGCCAAAGGGAGTAGCCACGTTACCCAAGTGTGGGGGTCTAGGCCCCAGAAAGATGAGCCCTGGCGCCTGGTCTGGATTCGGTCTCTGAGTTCTTTAACTTTGGAAGTAACTATACCTGATTGATTAACAAAATAGCAACATTCCTCATTTAAGTACAGACAGGTTCCACCTTTTTCGGCGGTCAAAAGGTCGAGGGCCCGTCGATTTTGCAGAGTGACAGCTGCCAAACTAGTGACCTGAGTCTGTAGGGCCGTGAGGGAGTCAGCGATCCGTTCCATGTCGTCGTTCAGAGCTTGGGAAAGTTTATAATAAAAGTCTATGGAAGTCCCCATTCCTGCCACTCCTGTAGCGACCCCAGTAGTTATTCCTGCTCCTATTAGGAAGGGGAGAAAGGCAGCCCTTTTTCTCCGGTATTGGAGAAATAATGTGGACTGGAGCTGGGAATCGGAGTAAATGTTGGTTGAGGGAGACAGGAGGATGAAAGTGCAGTCTAGGGAATCATTAGCAGTTAAGCAACGGTAAGTGCCCTGGGGGCATGAGAGAAATATTCCCGAGGGGGCACAGTATGGAAGAGAGGAATTAGTAATGTTGGCAGCTGTGGGAGTGAGAGAGTTAGAGGAATTAATGATTGGTATATTTCCCCCAATAGGTCCAATGTGGACTGTCTGATTGGTGATCGTGGAGTTGGGGAGTGTCCAATTAGTTGGGAGAGGGATTCCTACAATATTAGAGAGTGTAGAGAAGGGAAAACAGATCCAGCAGTTGCTGTCCCCGGTTTTGGAGAAATTTCGCCATAAGTTATAGCTGGAATTTAGGAGGGCCGTTGTTAGCTGCTCAGTGGTGGGAACTTTCTTGATGTCATCGAGGGAAATACCCTTATAGGTCAACTGGTTTGAGGCCTGGAGTTGGTGGATGACCCTTTGTCGGGTCTGCTCCTGGCCAGCCTGGTCTTGGACTCCACCCCCATCAGAGAGACCCACATGGCTTAGATAAGTCCAGCATACTTTACCAGTCTTGGGGTACCGGCTGCAAGGGGATCGGCTGGTTTGAGAAAGTTCAGACATCCAAAAGGTTCCTACGGCATGTCTTGAAGTACAGGTGATGGGTGTCTTCCCTGAGTAACAAGTTCTGGGCATGTGGGTATAAGATGAAAAGTAGCGCGAGGTACCGCTGCCTCTCATGCAATCACATTCTACCGCCTGGATCGGGGGGCTCAGGAGTAGTATGAGAAGGAGCCCTAGCCAGGCGGAGTTTGGTGGGTCCCACCATCTGGGAGGTCCACTCAATACCTGTGGGTGCCCGTTTAAGGTTATTGATGTGCACCCATGCCGTATGTCCCAGCAATTTTGCCGCGGTTGGGGTGGTGAGGATGACCGTGTGAGGTCCGGTCCATCGGGTCTGCAGGGAGCCTGGCTGCAGATTTCTGAGAAGGACCTGGTCCCCTGGGGATAAGTCTTGTGGGGAGGCTCCCTCAGATGCATTGTCAGTCGGGGCCGGAATGACAGCATCGGCATGAGCTCTTAAGAGGGCCCGGAGGAGGGTAAGGTAAGGCAGATAGGATAAAAGAGGTGGAGGAATGGCCGGGAGGTTGTGGTTGATAAGGAAAGGCCTACTGTACAGTAACTCAAAGGGACTCAAACCTGATGGTCCTCGGGGGGACGCCCGGAGTCTGGTGAGAGCTATAGGTAACAGTGTGGGCCACGACAGGCGAGTCTCCAGGGTAAGTTTAGTGAGTTGAGCCTTAAGTAGCCCGTTGGCCCTTTCCACCTTACCCGAAGACTGAGGGTGGTAGGGAATGTGCAGCTTCCAGGTAATGTTGAGGCTCTCGGCCACCTGTTGGGTCACACTGGAGATAAATGCCGGCCCGTTGTCTGACTGCAGGGTCCGGGGTAACCCAAACCTCGGGATGATGTGCTCAATGAGGATTGTGGCCACCACATCTGCAGTCTCTCTGGCTGTGGGGTATGCCTCAATCCATCCTGTAAAAGTATCAACCAAAGTCAGTAGATAACGAAAGGCTTTATGGTGAGGCATGTGAGTGAAGTCCAGCTGCCAGTCTTCCCCGGGCTGATGGCCTCGGAGCTGATGGTTAGGCCCCGGCCTGCGGATTCCTCCCTGTGCATTTACGGCCGAGCAGGTTTTACAAGCCCTATGGACAGCCTCAATCACCTTAGGTAGGGATGGATAGTAAAACAGGGGCTGGAGAAACTGGTTCAGTGCCCTTGGGCCAATATGGAGAGATTGGTGGATGTCAGTAATTAGGGTATGGGCCAGGTTTTCTGGGAGGGCAATCTTCCCTCGAATGTAAATCCATCCTTTACCTTCTGCCTTTCCTCCCAGGGCCTGGAGGGCTTGAGTTTCCTTTATAGAGTAGGAAGGTCGGTGAGGGGTATTAAGGAAGAGGATGGGAGATACTGGGTTACTTAAGGCCGTTTTCCTGGCCACTGAGTCGGCCTTATTATTTCCTATGGAGACCATGTCTTTAGAAGTCTGATGGCCCCTACAGTGAACGATTGCAACCTCAGTGGGCAGACTAAGGGCCTCCAGCAATTTGGCAATGAGAGGTCCATTTACTATAGGCGTCCCCTTGGTGGTTAAAAATCCCCGCTCCTGCCAGAGGACGGAATGAGTATGAGCAATAAGATAGGCATATTTTGAGTCAGTGTAGATGGTGACTCGTTGTCCCTTAGATAGATGTAGAGCCCTGGTGAGAGCTATAAGTTCAGCCTTTTGGGATGTAGTCCCAATTGGGAGGGGAACTGTCTCCACTACTGTCTCTGGGGTGACTACAGCATAGGCGGCATGTCTCCGACCATCCGCAGCCAGGAAGGAGCTGCCATCTACAAAGAGTATACGGTCAGGGTTGGATAATGGCTGATCAGAGAGTCCAGGGTGGGGAGGGGTGAGATCCTCTAAGAGCTGCGGGCAGGAGTGAGTGGGTCCAGAGGTAGGCGAAGGTGTAGGCAACAGAGTTGCAGGATTTAAGCGGGGAGAGGTAGAGAGGGAGATTTGAGGGTTTTCGATGAATAGCAGATGGAAGAGTTGGAGACGAGAGGGGGTTAGGTGGGCCAGGGATCGATGGCTAAGAAGATCCCCAAGTCGATGGGGGGAGTAAACCACGAGAGGTTGTCCCAAAGTCAATTTGAGAGCCTCCTTAGTTAAAGAGGCAGCAGCTGCGAGTGCCCTAAGGCAGGGCTGCCATCCGCGGGCGGTGCCGTCTAGCTGCTTAGATAGATAGGCTATAATCCGGTAAGTAGGTCCCACCGGTTGGGCCAAAAGGCCAGTAGCTGAACCCGACCGTTCATCAGTGTAAAGGTGGAATGGTTTTGAAGGGTCAGGCAAAGTTAGTATCGGCCCAGCGGTGAGACAGTCTCTTAACTTGGAAAACAGGCGGCGGACCGAAGAGGGATCACTGAGAGGACCCTGGGGAGTGTCCTTTGCCGCTTGGTATAAGGGGCGGGCCAAAATAGAAAAGTTTGGAATCCAGTGTCTAAAAAAGCCAGCCAACCCGAGGAAGGAAAGTATTTCATCCGCCGTCTGAGGGGGTTGGAGCTCTCGTAGGAGGCGGATACGGTCTCCAGTAAGAGATTTAGAGGTGGGGGTCAGGTGGATTCCCAGATAAGTGACAGAAGGGGTGCAGAGTTGTGCCTTAGAGGGTGTGACCCGATACCCTTTGCTCCCTAGGAAGTTAAGTAGGGAGGAGGTGTCGTCCTGGGAGATGGTGAGGGCAGGGCTGCAGAGGAGGAGGTCGTCTACATATTGTAGTAAGGTACTAGCCTTAAGGAGGCATTGCTGTAAATCCGCAGCCAAGGCCTGACCAAAAATATGGGGGCTGTCCCGGAACCCCTGGGGTAGGACAGTCCAGGTTAATTGTCCAGAGGTATGTGTGTCTGGGTCTTCCCAGGTGAAGGCGAAAAGAAAGTAGGAATCGGGGTGTAGGGGAATAGTAAAAAAGGCATCCTTCAGGTCCAACACCGTAAAGTGAGTGGTGTTTGGAGGGATATGGGATAGTGGGGTATAAGGGTTAGGAACCACTGGATGGAGAGGGACTATTGCCTCATTAATGAGTCGGAGGTCCTGAACCAATCGATAAGCCCCGGAGGGTTTACGGACCGGCAGGATGGGGGAGTTACAGGGAGAGCTTATGGGAATCAGAAGTCCCTGACGCTTTAGTCGTTCTATGATTGGTTTGAGGCCGAGGCGATGGAGGAGGGAGATAGGGAACTGGGGTCTAGAGGGGAACTTAGAACCGTCCTTGAGTTTTATTTTGACAGGAGGGTGGTGGGAGGCCACTACAGGTTCCGAGGTATCCCATACCTGGGGGTTCACGAAGGGTAACTGATCCGGAGTAGGAGTAGATGGAGTGGAGAGATATAGGATGAGAGGAGCTGAGGGTGAGGAGGGAGGAGAGGGGGACAAATGAATAGTTGCCCCTAGCTTTTGGAGGATATCCCTACCCAGCAGGGGCACTGGGCATGAGGGAATCACCAGGAATGAGTGAGAGAAAGGGAACTCATCCAGGCTACAAGTAAGGGGAGGTGTGGCCCTAGGAGTGGAGGAGTTCCCGTCGATCCCCATAACAGCGACCGGTGAGGGTCGAGTAGGTCCCGCGTAGGAAGGCAGAACAGAATAGGTAGCCCCCGTGTCCAGCAGAAAGGAGATGGACTTACCCGCTACCTGGAGCATGACCCTGGGCTCGGCCTGGGTGAGAGGGGTGGCTGAGTCTGGGCTCCGTCGGTCGTCCTCCAACCCGAGCAGTTGGAAGGCTGGACTCACCGGCTCGGGTCTTCCCCCGCGTTGAGGTGCCGAGGATTCCCCGAGGCTAGGGCAGTCGGATTTCCAGTGGCCCATCAAACGGCAGAGAGGGCATGGCCGAGTTGGTGCCCTCGGGTTGGGGCATTGACGGGCCCAATGGCCTTCAGCCCCACATTTGAAGCAGGCCCCCGGAGGGGTGCGGCTGGTTCCCCCTTTCTGCTGGCTCCTGGAGCCGGCCGGCCGCAGGGCTGCTACCAAGGCCTGGGTTTGTAGCTGAATCTTCTGCTGGAGTCTGGCCTGTCGCTGAAGCTCTGCGGCTTCCTCACGGGAGTTAAAGACCTTAAATGCCATTCTCACTAGGTCAGAAATGGGGGTCTGAGGGCCTTCCTCGACTTTCTTTAATTTTTTGCGGATATCTGGGGCTGACTGAGAGATAAAATGTGTGGCTAGAACCGTGGCCCCTGCGGGACAGGCCGGGTCCAAGCGAGTGTACTGAATTAATGCCTCGGTCAGCCGGTTAAGGAATATAGCCGGGTTTTCGTCAGGGGCCTGTATGATTTCTCTGATCTTGTCATAATTAACGGCCTTATTAGAGGCCGCCCGCATGCCGGCAATGAGACATCGGACCATGTGGTCGCGACGCCGGCGGCCGTCTTGACCGTCTTGGTAACTCCAGCCTGGCTCTATGGCTGGGACCGCCTGAGCACCGACTGGCATTGTGGCGTCGGTGAGGTGGACCTGATCGGCGTGTTCCCGGGCAGCAGCCTGGATACGTTCCCTCTCCTCAGCGGTGAGGGTGGTGGTCTGGATGACATGTAAGTCATGCCAGGTCAGGTCATAGGCCTGTGCCAAGTATTGGAATTCCTTGATGTAGTTGTCGGGATTGGCCGAGAAGGAACCTAAGCGTTTTTCTATCTGGGATAGGTCTAGTAGAGAAAAGGGCACATGGACTCGGACAACCCCTTCAGCCCCTGCAACCTCCCTCAAGGGGCAGACCAGGTCCGGGGAAGAGTTTTTGGATCTGGTACGGGCAGAGATAGGAGGGGAAGGGAGGGGGTTGGAAGGTGGTTGAGGTTCTGGGGCTGGGAGGAGAGGAACAGTTGGAGGGGGTATGCTCGAGGCTGCGCCTGGGCCTGGAGCTTCGGAGATTGAGGAAGGAGTCGGGGACACAGGTTGTTGGGGAGCAGGTTGGTAGGGAGGAGGAGACAGGTGTGGGGCCCTTACAGGAGGCCTAGAGAGATCTTCAGGAGGCTCTGCGAGGGGGGATAGAGGGGCCAAGTTGGAGTCTCTAGAGGTGGAGCGGGGAAGAGTCCGCGGGGGAGAGCAGGCTAAGAGTACTTGAGAGGTTGAGCAGCTAGAGCAGAGTTCTGGTCTGGAGCGCAGGGTCCAGAAAGCCTGGACATAGGGCACCTCAGACCATTTGCCTTGGCGTCTACAGAGATTATCAAGGTCCGTAAGTATCTGATAATCAAAAGTGCCTTCAGGTGGCCATTGCGATTGGTTATTCAACCGATATTGAGGCCAAGCGACGGTACAGTAATGGATAAGGCGTCGCCTTCGTAAGTCCTGGTCTAACTCCAGAGTTCGGAGATTAGCCAGTAGGCATCCTAAAGGCGTTTTGGAATCGAATTTGGACTGAGAGGTTCCCATGGCTCCTTCCCTTATCAGCTCAAGACTTGGAGGAGGGCGTCCCCTCCACCGTGAATTGAGCTGCTGCTTACGGAAGTGGTTACCGTGGAGTGAGGACGTCTCCTTTACTCCCCGGAACCGCGGAGCCACCAGGTGGCGGAGGGTTTGCCCTGACGCGGCCGCGATTAGGACAGGGCGCCCCGGAGGAGGGTCGGAAACCAGGGAACACTTACCCCAAGGAGTCCAGTGACCCCAGCAGAGAGAGAGCGGAGTCCCAGTCCGACGGAGGAGGAGAGAGCCTCCGTGCTGTTGCAGGGGCTCGATCTCCTCCCGGGTTTCGGCACCAAATGTTAGGTTTTTTGGTAACTAAATGGAAATGAGACCGCCAAGGCAAGCGAGGGTCCAAGAACAGATTTTATTGCAGGCACCCTCGGGCGAGGTTCCACGACTCACGGAGGGAAAGAGTGAGTCGGGGAAGTCGCACCAAGACAAGGTGACAGAGGGTTTACATAACGTTGTAAGGCAGAACGGTTTCCTATTGGTTGGCTCATATGCAAAGGAAGGATTGCAATCCAACCAGTCAAAGCGACCCTCACTATGCAAAGGAAGGATTGCAATTCGGTCAGTCAAAGGTGACTTCCTCCTCTGGGGTTTGAAGGGCATTGGGTCCGGTTGGGTAAGTCCAAAGGAGAGGTCTAAGGGTCTGCGTCAAGCTGTCAGCAGGTCATTGGTCCATTGGCGTCCCAGGTGGAGGTGGTGACAGGAACCTCAGCCATTTGGGGTATCCGCCATCTTGAGGAGTTTCTCTTCCCGCCTGGCCCCAACAATCATAATTGGAGTAATTGAGTGCAAGTGCATGAGAATTCTCTGTATTATCTTCTCAATTTCCTGATGAATCTTTTTTTTCTAATCAATAAGATTTATTTTGAAAATTGACTTAAATGAATCAGGCTCCAAGTGTGAAGACATTTTAAGAATAGTTTAATTAACTTTTCCCTTATTCTTGAAGAGTTTCTTCGATGGGAGCAAAGTAAGAATTTTATATCAGAAGGAAAGAAAAACACTTTTGAACACATATAATGCCTCCTCAACCTGAAAAGCAGGAAAGGATAATAAATAGCAAAAATCAGATAAAAATACTTCTATTATAATAGACACCATATTGCAAGTGCATTTAAAATTATCAATGCCTAACATTTATTTCCTTGACATTTGTCTTCCAAAGAGTTCACAGTGTTTCAGTGTCACTTGAAACAGGGGAAGAATCTCAGGGAAGAATCCTTCACATAATACTAGGACCATTGGTGATAATGTCTCTCAGTTCTTTCCAAATCCATAAAGATGCATTTCCTGATGAGTGAGTGAGCTGTGAAGAAAGAGATGAGAAACCCTCATCCCTCTGAATTACTTGTGTCAGAATATTTTAACCATAGAACTACGGATAGTAAATAATCCTTATTAACAGGAAATACGTCTCTGGTTGTAGTCTGAGCAATCAGCCCTCACACATATCCCACGGCCACGGTGGGCACTCCTGCCATCCCCAGACTCCCAGAGGAAGGAAGGAGGTTTCAGCAGGACACACTCCCATGGTGGCCCCTGGGCTCCCTGCCCAGGACGGGAGCTGGTGACAGGTCAGGGTCTGTGTCCCTGATGCCGGCTCCTCCTCCCTGGTGTTCCCACAGGAAATTAAGGAGGAGGCCCTGGTCTCCTCCAGGGACATCACACAGATAGACCTGGACATCAAAGGAAGTTCGGCAGCCACACCATGTTCTGGGACTGCTATGGGGTGGGATGAGGCAGAGGGGCCAGCAGGGATTGGGCCACAGGGGAGGCCTGGGGGCTTCTGGTTAGGGAACACATGGCTTCTGAGGCCGGGGGAAGCAACAACAGCCAACAACACAAAGGTGTATGTTAGGTGCTGGGGATGACCCCTGTGCCCCCAGCCCAGGGGACTCAGGGATGAGGAGGCCACTATGATGGGGCCTCCAGGGGTTGCCATGTGAGCTGAACCACAAAGCGATGAGGGACGGCCCTCTGAAAAGCAGGGGGCTGGGGTGGGGACCATGGGGGGCAGTTAAGGGACCTGGGGGTCAGGCGGCATGGCTGTGACTGGAGCAGGACACACATCAATCCAATGAGGGTCAGACGGGTCAGGGTGACACCCACCCTTGGTGCTTTATATATTTCTAAATTCTATGCATTTAATTTGAGAGAATTTGCAATTTGTAAACATACATAGTATGATGACCCCCAGATAATGTGCCTGGTCCAGCCAGGGCCCTGCACTGACCACATATGGCCCCATGGGCAGGTGTCACAGCAAACCCCAGACTGGGGTCACCTTTATCTGTAGACGTCTCAGTGTGCATCTTAGAGAAAGGGGATGCCCTGTGTCCGCAGGACCCCCACACCATACCCCTCATTCCCCACCCACACACCATCCCCCTACATCATTATCCCTCATGGCATCCCCCCTCACACCCACACACCCCCACACAAAGCCCACCCACACTATACCCCAACACCATCCCCCCTACACCATCCCCCACACTCCGCCCCATCATACCCCTGCCCCCACACCATCCACCCCATACCATCGGCTCCCAGCAAGGATCCGATGCTGCTTCCCCCTGTGGGACATGCTCAGCCTCCCTGAGGCTTTCTGGACAGCCTGCTCCCATCAGAAGCCTGGTGTACCATAGAGTACCCAGGGGTTTCAGGGAGGAGGGAAGGCAGGGAACCCCCGTCAGTGTGGGTGCAGGTGGGTGGAGCAGAGTATGCACTGTGCTTCCTCCCACTGTCCCTCCTGGAGGGCGGCACACCTTGCACAGGACACCAACCCCTAACCCAGAGGGATCTGGGCTGGCCTGGCCCCGGGCTCTGTGGGGGCTGGGGTGATTTGAGCCCCCCCAAGGCCCAACACAAAGACTAATGGGATCCAGGCCCCATGGCCCTGGCCAACCCTAGATTCTGGCCCCAGGCTGAGCAAGCCCTCTCACAGCTGGATGACCTCCTGGGCCCTGGGCGTGCCCCACAGATCCAGGTCGCTGACCTAGGGCAGCCCTGGGGATTGCGGGACACCCCAGGGTGGGGAAAGCAGGGGTAGGCTGGTGATCCCCACCCACACCCACACCAGGAGGCAGGCTCCTCCAGGTGCTGGGGCCCCAGGGGGCCCGAGGCCGGGGTCCAGCTGCCCTGCGGGGACCCAGTGCAGGAGCCCATGAGCTGCAGGTCCAGGTCAGCTCTGCTGTCCTCAGAACCGTCTCTCACACTGAAACCTCAGGATAGATGCCCCCACCCGGAGTCCACACATGCTCCCAGGTGGGGGACTCCAGCACCCGCCCCCCACCCCATGTGATTCTTGCCCTCCTAAAAAAGGACAGAAAGGTCTCCCTCCCCAAGGGAAGGCGCGCACCCTCGGCTCTGAGCCTGTTTGCTGTAGAAAGTCAGTAAAGTGGTATGGTGCGAAAATGCACAGCCAGCCCATTTCTGTATCTCCCAGTACTCTGTGCACAGGGTGTGGAGAGACACCCAGAGAGGAGGAGGGGGCACCACCCAGGCCCCAACCAGACCCTGCAGGGGAGCCACAAAGCACACACAGCTAATGTCCCCACGTGCCTTCCAGGGGCCGCCAGACGCCAGGGTCAGGACCCCACAGACTTTACTGGGACTCAGCCTGTGCCCCGCGGGCCAGGAGGGGCTGGGACAGAGTGACAGCCAGGGAGTCTCATGTCACCAGGGTCTGTGCAAAGCGACCTGGGAGGCCTGTGCCCCCTCTGTCCAGGGGGCCAGGGCTGGCCAGGTTCTGGGGCACTTCCTCCCCTCCCCGCATCCCCATGCCTGTGTGCCTAGGGCACAGAGGGCCTGCAGGGCGGTCAGCGTGGCCCTAGAAAGGATGTCAAGACAGCAGGCCCTTGTGTTGTGTCTAAGATTGCGATTCCAAGAAACCACCAAGGAGCCGACACTGATGCAAACTCCCGAGGGTTTCTTTACAAGCTGGAGCTTGGGTCCAAGTGCTCCCGACATAGCGGAGCAGGGACTTGGACCCTGAGGCTAAGAGGTGTAGCAGCTTTATAGGGGCCAGTGGCCCATGGGATACACAGAAAGTTGCACAGTCCTGTCGGTCCACATACACGTGGCCGATTGAATTACACATTACCCTATAGTATCCACTTGAGCTGGCCTGTTACTGTGGTCAGAATCAGTGCGCAGTTTTGGCGGGCACAAAGCAGAGTTACATTGTTATGAGCCGATTTCCGATTAGGGTGTGCCCAGTGGCTTGACTAGGGTGGGGCAGCACCTTAAGCCATAAGCAGGTCATGTGGGGATCATAGGGAGGTGGCGGGGGTAGCACAAAATGGAAGCAGTCCTGCTCTGCTTGTCCAGGGGTAGGGGATTTTTGTTAAATTTCCTGGGTCTCACACTTGCTTAGGGTACGTGTTAGGGTTAGGGTTACGGTACGGGTTAGGGTAAGGGTTAGGGTTAGTGTTAGGGATAGGTTTAGGGTACGATTTAGGGTACGGTGGGGTAAGGTTTGGGGTTAGGGTTAGGGTACGGGTTAGGGTCAGGGATAGGGTTAGGGTTAGGGTAAGGGTACGGGTTAGGGTCCAGGTTAGGGTTAGGGTACAGAGTAGGTTTAGGTTTAGGGTTAGGGTTAGGGTACGGGTTAGGGTCAGGGATAGGGTTAGGGTTAGGGTTACGGTTAGGGTACGGGTTTGGGTTAGGGTTAGTGTAAAGGTACTGGTAAGGGTTAGGGTTAGGGTATGGGATAGGGTTAGGTTTAGGGTACAGATTAGGGTACAGATTAGGGTTGAGGGTTAGGTTTAAGGTATGGGTTAGGGTTAGGGAACAGGTTAAGGTTACGATATGGGTTAGGGTTAGGGTATGGGTTAGGGTTACGGTACAGGATAGGTTTAGGGTTAGGGTGAGGGTTAGGGTACAGGTTAGGGTACGGATTAGGGTTAGGTTTAGGTTTAGGGTTAAGGTACGGGTTAGGGTTAGGGTACGGGTTAAGGTTAGGGTATGGGTTAGGGTTCGGGTTAGAGTTATTGTACGGGTTAGTGTTAGGGTACGGATTAGCGTTAGGGTGAGGGTTATGGTTAGGGTTAAGGTACGGGTTAGGGTTAGTGTACGGGTTAAGGCTAGGGTATGTGTTAGGGTAAGGATATGGGTTAGGGTTAGGGAATGGGATAGGGTTACGTATAGGGTTAGGGTTAGGGTACGAGTTAGGGGACAGGTTAGGGTACAGATTAGGGTTAGGGTTAGGGTTAGGATATGGGTTAGGGGATGCGTTAGGGTACAGATTAGGGTCAGGATAGGGCTAGGAATAGGGTGAGGGTTAGTGTTAGTGTACGGGTTAGAGTTTGGGTACAGGTTAGGGTTAGGGTACGGGTTAGGGTTAGGATACGGGTTCTGGTATGGGTTAGGGTTCGTGTTCTGGTTAGGGTTAAGGTAAAGGTTAGGGCACGGGTTAGGGTTCATGTAAGGGTTAGGGTTAGGGTACGGCTATGTTTTAGGGTACGGGATAGGGTTAGGGTATGGGTTAGGGTACGAGTGCGGGTTAGGGTACGTGTGAGGGTTAGGGTATGGGTTAGGGTATGGATTAGGGTTAGGGTACCAGTTAGGGTTAGGGTACAGGTTAGTTTTAGGGTACGGGATAGGGTACGGGTTAGGATTAGGGGATGGGTTGCAGTATGGTTGTGGGATAGGGTACAGGATAGGGTACAGGTTTAGGTACGGATTAGAGTAAGGGTACGGGTTATGGTTAGGTTTAGGGTTAGGGTCAGTGTACGGGTTAGGGTACGGATTAGGGTTAGGGTACAGGTTAGGGCACGGGTTAGGGTACGGGTTAGGTTAAGGGTAAGGGTTAGGGTAAGTGTTAGGGTTAGGGTACGGGTTATGGTTAGTGTATGGGTTAGGGTTAGGGTTCGGGTGAGGGTTATTGTATGGGTTAGGGTTAGGGTACAGATTAGCGTTAGGGTTAGGGTTACGATTAGGGTTAAGGTACGGGTTAGGGTTAGGGTACGGGTTAACGTTAGGGTATAGGTTAGGGTAAGGGTACGAGTTAGGTGTAGGGTTCGGGATAGGGTTAGGGTTAGGGTTAGGATATGGGTTAGGGTACAGGATAGGGTACAGATTAGGGTTAGGATAGGGTTAGGAATAGGGTTAGGGTTTGTGTTAGCGTACAGGTTAGGGTAAGGGAGAGGGTTAGGGTACGGTTTAGAGTACGGGTTAGGGTTAGGGTACGAGTTAGGTTGCGGGTTAGGAATAGGGTATGGGTTAGGGTAGTGGTTAAGGTACGGGTTAGATTACGGGAACGGGTTAGGGTTAGTGTTAGGTTTAGGGTTAGGGTATGGGTTAGGGTACGTGTTACGGTTAGGGTAAGGGTTAGTGTTTGGGTTAGGGTACGGGTTAGGGTTATGGTATGTGTCAGGGTTAGGGTTAGGGTTAGGGTACATGTTAGGGTTAGTTTGAGGGTTAGGGTATGGGTTAGGGTAATGGTAAGTGTACGGATTAGGGTTATTGCACGGGTTATGATACAGGTTATTGTACGGTTTAGGATACGGGGTAGGGTACGTGTTAGGGTATGGGTTAGGTTTAGTGTACGGGTTAGTATACGAGTTAGGGTTAGGGTATGGATTAGGTTTAGTGTACGGGTTAGTATACGAGTTAGGGTTAGGGTACGGGTTAGGTTTAGTGTACGGGTTAGTATACGAGTTAGGGTTAGGGTACGGGATAGGGTTCGGGTTAGGGTACTGTTTAGTGTTAGGGTACAGGTTAGGGTTAGGGATAGGGTTAGGGTACGGTTTAGGGTTAGGGTTATGGTATGGGTTACGGTTAGGGTTAGGGTTAGGGTTAGGGTAAGCTTTAGGGTTAGGTTATGGGTTAGGGTTAAGGTACGGGTAGGTTTAGGGTACAGGATAGGCTTAGGGAATGGGTAAGGGTTAGGATACAGGTACGGGTTAGGGTTAGGGTTAGCATACAGGTACAGGTTAGGGTTAGGGTTAGCGTACAGGTTAGGGTACGGGTTAGGGTGAGGGTTAGGGCACAGGTTAGAGTTAGGTTAGGGTACAGTTTAGGGTTAGGGTATGTGTTAGGGTTGGAGTTCGGGTTAGGGTTAGGCCTAGGGTTAGGGTTAGGGTAAGGGTACGGTTTAGGGTTACGATTAGGGTTAGGGTTATGGTTGGGTCCGGGTTAGGTTAGGGTTAGGGTTAGGGTTAAGGTTAGGGTTAGGGTACGGGTAAGGGTTAGGGTTTGGGTTAGGTTACGGGCTAGGGTTAGGGTTAAGGTTAGGTTTAGGGTTACGTATGGGTTAGTGTACGGTGAGGTTACGGGTTAGGGTTAGGGTTAGGTTTAAGGTACAGGTTTGGATATGGCTTACTGTTAAGGTTATGGTTAAGGTACGGATTAGGGGATGGGTTGGGGTAAAGGATAGGGTACAGGTTAGGTTACGGGTGAGGGTACGGGTTAGGGTACAGATAGGGTTAGGGTACGGGATAGGTACAGCTTAAGGTACGGGTTAGGGTACGGGTACAGGTATGGGTTAGGGTGAGGGTGAGGGTTAGGTTTAGGGTACAGATTATTGTTCAGGCTATGTATAGGGTACGGGTGAGGCTACAGGTTAGGGTACCGGATAGGGAACGGGATAGGGTACGGGTTAGGGTACGGGTGAGTGTTAGGGTAAGGGTTAGGGTACGGGTTAGGGTACGGGTTAGGGTTTGGGTTAGGTTACAGGTTAGGGCAAGGGTTAAGGTTAGAGTTAGGATTAAGGTATGGGTAGGATTTGGGTACGGGTTAGGGTGAGGATACAGGTTAGGGTTAGTGTACGGATCAAGGTTAGGGTATGGGTTAGAGTTACGGAACGGGTTAGGATTTGGGTAAGAGTTATGGTTGGGTTAGGGTACGGGTTAGGGTAAGGGTACGGAGAAGGTTTAGGATTAGGGTTAGGGTTAGGGTAAGGGTTAGGGTTAATGTTAAGGTACTGGTAAGGGTTAGGGTACGGGTTAGGGTATGGGTTAGGTTTACGGTACGTGTTAGGGTTAGTGTACGGGTTAGAGTTAGGGTACGGTTTAGGGTTAGGGTACGGGTTAGGGTTAGGGTGAGGGTTAGGTTTAGGGTTAGCATCCAGGTAAGTGTACGGGTGAAGGATTGGGTTTGGGTACGGGTTAGGATACGGTTTAGTGTGAGGGTACGGGTACAGGTTAGGGTTAGGATTAGGGTACAGTGTAGGGTTAGGGTTCGGGTTAGGGTATGGGTTAGGGTACGGCTTAGGTTTAGGGTTAGTTTTAGGTTTAGGGTACGAGTAAGGGTTAGTGTTAGGGTTAGGGTATGGGTTAGGATTAGGGTTAGGGTTTGGCTTAGGTTACGGATTAGGGAGAGGGTAAAAGTTAGGGTTAGGATTAAGGTACGGGTTAGGGTCAGGGTACGGGTTAGGGTTAGGGTATGCATTAGGTTTAGTGTCCGGGTCAGGGTTAGGCTACGGGTTAGGGTTAGGGTTAGGGTAAGGGTATGGAGAGAGTTACGGTAAAGGTTAGGAATAGGGTACGGGTTAGGGTCATGGTTATAGGGTTAGGGTTAGGGTACAGGTTAGGGTTAGGGTACAGGTTTGGGTTTGTTTAGAGTTAGGGTTGGGGTTAAGGTATGGGTCAGGGTTAGCGTACGGGTTAGGGTTAGAGTACAGGTTAGGGGTAGGGTATGGCTTAGGGTTAGGGTACGGGTTAGGGTACTGGTTAAGGTTAGGGTATGGGTTAGGGTTACGGTTAGGTTATGGGTTAGGGTACGGGTAAGGGTTAGGGTGCAGTTTAGGGTTAGGGTAAGGATTAGGGTTAGGGTATGGTGTAGGGTTAAGGCACAGGCTAGGGTAGGGGTTAGGGTACGGATTAGGGTTAGGGATCGGCTTAGGGATAGGTTTAGGGTTAGGTTTCCCATACGGATTAGGGTACAGTTAGGGTATGGGTTAGGGTACGGGTTAGGGTCTGGGTTAGGGAACGGCTTAGGGTACGGATTAGAGTAAGTGTTAGGTTACGCGTTTGGGGAAGGGAGAGGGTGAGTGTAAGGGTTAGGGTACGGATTAGGGTTAGGGTATGGTTTAGGGTATGGGATAGGGTTAGGGTACGGGTTAGAGTATGGGAAAGGGATTGGGTACAGGTTAGGCTATGGGTTTAGTTACAGGTTAGAGTATGGAACGGGTTCGGGTTAGGGTTAGGGTTAGGTTTAGGGTTCGGATAGGGTATGGGTTAGTGTACAGGTTAGGGTTGGTTACGGGTTAGGGTACGTGTTAATGTACAAGTTAGGGTACGGGTTAGGGTTAGGGTATGTGTTAGGGTTAGATTTAGGGTTATGGTACGGTTTAGGGTTAGGTTGAGGGTTTGGGTACGGATTAGGGTAAGGGTTAGGGTACGGGGTAGGGTTATGGCATGGGTTATTGTACAGGTTATGGTACGTGGTAGGGTACTGGTTATGGTATGGCTTAGTTTTAGGGTACGGGTTAGGGTACTGGTTAGGGTTATGGTATGGGTTAGGGTAAAGGCAAAAACCTAACCCTAACAATAAACCCTAAAACGAACCCGTACACTTACCCATACCCTAACCCATACCCTAACCTTAAACCTAACCCCTAACCCTAACCTTAACCCGTACCCTAACCCGTACACTAACCCTACTCCGTACCTTCACCCTAACCCATACCTTAACCTGAACCCTAAACCTAATCCTAACCCATACCCTAACCCATACACTACACCTAATCCTAACACTAATCCGAACCCTAACCCGTAACCTAACCCTAACCTGTACCATAACCCTATCCCAAATCGTACCCTTACCCGTAACCTAAACCTAACACTAACCCATAAACTAACCCATACCCTAACCCTAATAATAACCGTAATCTTAACCCTAACGCGTACCCTAACCCGTACCCTTACCCCAAGCCTCTAGCCCGAACTGTAACCCTAACCCTAACCCCTAACCCTAACCCTAACCGAAACCCTAACCCAAACCCTAACGCCGAACCCTAACCCGTACTCTAACCCATACCCTAACCTGTAACCTAACCCTAACACATACCCTAACACATACACTAAACCGTACCCTAACCCTAACACTAACCCTAACACTAACCCCTAAACCTAACCCTAAAGGTACCCCTAACCCTAACCCCTAACCCTAACCGAAACCCTAACCCGAACCCTAATGCCTAACCCTAACCTGTACTCTAACCCGTACCCTAACCTGTACCCTAACACTAACACATACCCTGACCCGTACTCTAACCCATACCCTGAACCTAACCCGTACCCTCATCCTAACCCGTACCCTAACCCTAAATCTATCCCTAACCCATACCCCAACCCTAACCCATCCCCTAACCCTAACCCGTACCTTAAACTAACCCTAATGCTAACCCTAACCCTAACCCTAACCCATACCCAAACCCATACACTAAACCTAACCCTAACCCATACCCTAACCCGTACCCTAACCCTAACCTGTACCCTAACCCTAACCCTATTCCTAACCATACCCTATCCCGTAAAATAACCCTAAACCGTACCCTAACCCGTACCCTAAACCTTATCCTAAACCTAACACAAACCCTAACCCCTAACCCTAACCCTAACCCTTATCCTGACCCGTACCCTCACCTGTACCGTAACCATAACCGAAACCCCTAATCCGAACCATAAACCTAACCTTAACCCATACCCGAACTCAAACCCGTACCCGTACCTGTACCCTAACCCTAATCCTGACCCCTCACCCTAACCCGTACACTAACCCTAACAGGTACCCTCACCCTAACCCGTACGCTAACCCGTACCCTAACCTGGACCCTAACCCTAATGTGTACCCTAACCAGTACACTAATCCGTACCCTAACCCTAACACTAACACTAACACCTAACCCTAACCCTAAACCTACCCCTAACACTAACACCTAACCTTAACCCTAAACTTAACCCTAACCCTAACCCCTAACCCTACCCTAACACTAACCCTAAACACTAACCCTAACCCTAACCTAACCCTAATCCTACCTTTATCCCTAACCCCAACCCGTAACCCTAACCTTAACCCTAACACTAACCATAACACCTAACCCTAACACTCATCCCTAACACTAACCCTAACCCTAACCCTAAACCATAACCCTAACACTAACCCGTTCACTAACCCGAACCCTAAACCATACCCGTACCCTAATCTGTACCTTCAACCGTACCCTAACCCATACCCTAAACCTAACCCGTACCCTAACCCGTACTCTAACCCTAACCCATCCCATAATCCGCATCCTAACCCTAGCCCTAACCCGTACCCTAAACCGTACCCTAACCAGTACCCTATCCCTAACCTAACCCTAATCCTAACCCTATCCCTAACCCCAATCCATAACTGTACCCTCACCCTAACACTAACCATAACACCGAACTCTAACCCTAATCCGAAACCCTAACCCTAACCCTAACCCGTACGGTATCCAGTACCCTAACCCTAACTGGTACCTAACCTGAACCCTAACCCGTACCCTAACCCGAACCCTAAACCGTACCCTAAACCATACCCATACCCTAACCCATACACTAACCCGTACCCTAACCCTAAACCTAACCCTACCCCTAACCCATACGGTAACCATACCATAACCCGTATGGTAACCATAACCCTAACGTTAACCCTATCTCTAACCCTCATTCTAACCCGTACCCTAGCCTGTACCATTACCCGTCACATAACCCTGACCCTTGACCCCTGACCCTTGACCCTAACCACGACCCTGACCCTGACCCTGACCCTAACCCTAACCCCTAACCCTAACCCGTTCCCTAACCCCTAACCCTAACCCGTTCCCTAACCCTAACCTTAACCCTAACCCTAACCCTAACCCTAACCCGTTCCCTAACCCTAACCCTAACCCTAACCCTAACCCGTTCCCTAACCCTAACCCGTTCCCTAACCCGTTCCCTAACCCTAACCCGTTCCCTAACCCGTTCCCTAACCCGTTCCCTAACCCTAACCCGTTCCCTAACCCTAACCCTAACCCATTCCCTAACCCGTTCCCTAACCCTAACCCGTTCCCTAACCCTAACCCGTTCCCTAACCCTAACCCGTTCCCTAACCCTAACCCGTTCCCTAACCCTAACCCATTCCCTAACCCGTTCCCTAACCCTAACCCCAACCCGTTCCCTAACCCTAACCCTCTAAACCTAACCCGTTCCCTAACCCTAACCCGTTCCCTAACCCTTTCCCTAACCCTAACCCTAATCCCTAACCTGTACCCTAACCCGTTTCCTAACCCTAACCCGTACCCTAATCCCTAATTGTCCCCTAAACCTAGCCGAAACCCCTGCCTTAACCCCTAACCCTAAACTTCAACCCCATCCCCCGCTCTATCTCTAAACATATTCCCTCCCCCATCCCTTAACCCTAAACCCTATAACCTATCTGTAACATCACCCTTATCCATTCCCTAACTCAGTTTCCTAATCCCAAATCCGTACCTTACTCCTAACTCTTGACCCTTCCCCCATCTCTCACCCTAACCAGGAACTTGAATGCATAACCATGATCACTAATCCATATCATCTAATTTCACCCTAACCACATATTGCTCACCCTAAACCCTAACCCTATCTCAATTGTCCCCATTCACTTACCTTGTCGTTCTGAGTAGCTGCTGCTGACGTGGATGTGACTCCGAACAGCGCCTCCAGGGTCCTCCAGCGGGTCCTGAGGAAGCCGGACTCCTGTCATGGCAGACGTGGCCCCATGTCTTCCTGACTCATAGACAGCAGGTCCTGAGGACGAGGGGGGTCCTGTCACTGTGGACTATGCCTCACATCCTCCAGAAGCCTCCCTGCGGGTTCTGAGGAGGCCAGGTTCCTGTCACCGTGGACGCGGCCCCACATGGGACTGAAGCCTACCCGCCAGTCCTGAGAAGGCCGGGGCTCCTGTCAGTGTAGACCCGGCCCCACGTCATCCCGAAAACTCACCGTGGGTCCTGAGGAGACCAGGCTCCTGTCAGCGAGGACACGGCTCCACATGGTCCTGAAGCCTACCTGCGAGTCCTGAGGAGGCCGGGGCTCCTGTCAGCCTGGACGCGGCCCCACATCCTCCTCAGGCAGCCAGAGCACAGACTGGCTCCTGTTACTGCTGGCGGAGGAGGCCTACTGAGTACACACGCCCCCTGACTCGGGCCTGGGCTCAGGCGCTGAAGGAGGCGGTGAGGGAGGCGGAGTCCCCACGCCCAGGGCAGGACCTGCCTCCTTCCAGGCTCCAGCTGAGACCTATTGAAGAAACCCAACCCCACCCCCCCACCCCCTTGGAAAATTTAGGACCACGCCTAACCCAGAGGCAGCACATCCAGGCGCCTTCCCGGAATTTAAGCAACGAAAAACATTCTGTGGTTTTTCCGAGATAAGAAAACCATTCCCCCCCCCCACGCCCTGACTGGAAAGTCCCTGAACATGTTCATGTTGACCTTCAAAGAAATCAATCGTGTCTTAACCCGAATGCTATGCTAATCCCGCGGTTTGCCTTTAAAAGATGCCTGTAATTGCCAATCTGGGCTCTTCCACCTTTGAGGCCGAGGGCCCGTTTGCGCAAACGTTCAATAAAACCCTCTTGCTAGGGATCCCTGGGTGGCGCAGCGGTTTAGTGCCTGCCTTTGGCCCAGGGCATGATCTTGGAGACCCAGGATCTAGTCCCACGTCGGGCTCCCGGTGCATGGAGCCTGCTTCTCCCTCTGCCTATGTCTCTGCCTCTCTCTCTCTCTCTCTCTTTCTGTGACTGTCATAAAAAAAAACCCTCTTGCTAGTTGCATCTGCCTGTCTGGGGTCTGAGTCTCTGGGGCCTCTACCGAGACACTTTGGCCCCCGTGAGCTAGGGTCCAACACTATGAGCTTCGGAAACGTCGTGCTGAAATGGAGCACAACACCCGGCTTCCCCAGAAATACTTAAGGACAAGGAATTGGAGCCCACAGGATGCGAAATGAAATGTGGACCAGACTTTTATCGTGTCCGCCAAGACTCACTCAACCCTCTTCCACTGTGGGCGGGACTGCGGGCTGGTGCAGCTGCCCTGGAAACAGTGCCAAGGCTCCTCAGGAACTTACCGATAGAGCTGCCCTGCGACCGGCAGGTGCACGGCCTGGAGCTCACTCTGAAGATACAGATGCAATGAAACGCCAGGCGGGACACCTGCGCCCCGATGTCCACAGCAGCCGGGTCGACAGTAGCCACACTGTGGGAGGAGCCTCGGTGCCTTCAGACAGATGATGGATAGAGGATGGGAGATAGATGATGGTCATAGAGAGAGGAATGGTACTGCTATCAAAGAGAAGGAAATCTTGCCATTTGCAATGACGCGGATACAACTAGAGGGATCCTGTTAAGTGAAATAAGTCAGTCGGGAAAGACAATGACCCTATGGTGTCATTCATAGGTGGAATTAAAGAAGCAAAGCAGATGAACATCTGTGAAGGGAAGGAAAAACGAATAAGATGAAAACAGATGCAGGAAATACAGATCTGAATCATTGGAAACAATCTGAGGGTCACTGGAGGGGAGCGGGGGAGGGGATAACGGGGGATGGGCACGAAGGATGGCAGGTGATGTCACGAGCACTGCTGTTCTCTCCAACTGGTGAATCCCTGAATTCTACCTCTGAAAGTATAATACACTATACATTAATTAATTGGGTTTAAATTAAGTTAAACAAAATCAGTTGTATCAGAGCACATTTTCTTCTGGACTCCCTGTTCTGCTCCTTCAGCTTATGCTGGAACCACCCCCTGTGGGTCTAAGTAGGCGCCACACCTCGTGCCTGGCCCAGCCCAGGGCTAGAACTCACGACCCCGAGATCAGGACCTGAGGTGAGGTCAGGAGTCGATGCTTAACTGACAGAGCCAGCAGGGAGCCGAGAACCACACTGCTTTATCCTGTGTCTCTGTGACATCGTTCGAAATAGAAAAGTGCTGCGCCCCACTCTGTCCTGCTTTTCCAATACTGATTTGCTGTCCGGGGTCATTTGTGGGGGCTGACGGATGTTAGGGTTTTTTTTTTTTTTCCTACTTCTAGGATCTACCACCATGATTTTGATAGGAATGACATTGAAACCGAGGGTGGCTTCAGGAACTGTGGACATTTTCACAAGAGGAGGCTTCCACCCCACGAACCCAGGACGGCCTCCCAGAGCCTGGTATGGCTCAGTGCACAAGTCTTGTGCTCCTTTCGTTCAGTCTCATTATTTAGTCTCTGTGATGCTCCTGAGAAGGGAGTCACGTCCTTCATTTCGTTCCTGAGTGCTCATTGTCAGGACGCAGCAAGGCTACTGAGCTCTGTAGGTTCAGTTGGTGTCCCATGAATTTACTGAATTCAATCATTAGTTCTAACAGGTTTTGGTGGGGGCTCTCGGGTTTCCTGTTTCTAGCACCGCGTCTTCAACAAATAGGGACAGTGTGACGTCCCCCTTCCAGGAGTGGAACCTTTGCTGTTTCCTGTCTGTTGACTACATTAGGACTTCCAGCACTGAGAGGGGACCTCCTTGGCTTGTTCCTGCTCTTAGGGGAGACGATTTCAGGTTTTCACCCTTTCACCCTTTCAGGTTTCACCCTTGAGGATGTCAGCTGCGGGCCTTCCTAGCGGAACTTTATTCTGTTGATAGACATTTCCTCAAAACCCACTAGGCTTTTGAAGTTGTACTTTGTCAAATGCTTTTTCTGCAACTCTTGAGAGGATCGTATGCTTTTTGTCCTTTCTCTCGTTTTTCTTTTTTAAAGATTTTATTTATATATCCTTGAGAGACATACAGAGAGAGCGGCAGAGAGAGAAAGGCAGAGACATGGGCAGAGGGAGAAGGCGGCTCCGTGTAGGGAACTCGACGTGGGACTCGATCCCGGGACTCCAGGATCACGCCCTGGGCTGAAGGCAGGCGTTAAACCGCTGAACCACCCGGGGCTGCCCCATGTCCTTTCTCTGGTTAATGTGATGGATCCTGCTGACTGATGGACAGAGGGGCCGTGGGCAGGACATGGGCAATGTAGATGAACGATAGTAACAGCTATAAGCGTCTGGATCATAAATAAAATAAGTCACAGAAATTTAGAAAGTACAGCCTAGGGAATGGAGTCAGTACTGTTGTGACAACTTTGTACGGGGACAGACGGTGACGCCGCTTCTCGTGGGGGGAGCTGAATAAGGCACAGAATTGTCAAGTCACTAGTTGTAGCCCTGAAACTACTGTCACGTTGTGTGTTGACTGTACTTCAATAAATATCAAGGAAAAGGGGTTTCTGGTAGGACTCCCGGTGGGTCCGTGAAAGGCATTTACATGGTCGTTACACACACGAAGGCACCTCTGCAGAGGGGATAAACATGCTCACGTGTCTTCATGTTAATTTTTAGAAGATTTACTTGAGAAAGGGTGCAGTAGGGAGGGGCAGAGGGAGAGGGGGAACCTGGAGCGGACTCCTCACCCAACGGAGCCTGAGCCCCACGCGAGGCTCCACGCCACAACCTCAAGATCCTGACCTGAGCCAAACTAAAGAGTCGACGTGGAACCGACTGAACCACGCAAGAGCCCCTCGAATGTTAAGTGTAACCCCATGCTGTGAACTCTGGGGGTCGGGGGGACATCTGTGACCCCCAGTCTACCTAGAATGGTGGGAGGCCTGCAGGGCCAAGGATGGGAACTGAGGATGAGGGAGGGTGCCTGCATCCCCCTCCCGCCTGGCGTGGGGACAGGACCCTCCCCCGGGACCCTCCGCCTTCAGGGTGAAGGGCTAAGTGCTGATTGGACCCCGCCTGCCCACAGTCATGATGCGGGACCCCACTGTGGGCGGAACTGTGCCACCCCCGGGTTCCACCGCTGCATGGCGCTCACTGTGCGTCTGCAGAGCATCGGAAGCACTCGTGCTCTGGATCTGGCTCACAGCGACCGGACTCTCCCGCTCTCCCCAGTAGCTCAGTACTCCCACTCTCCTCAGTACCCCCACTCTCCCCAGTACCCCCACTCTCCCCAGTACCCCAACTCTCCCACTCTCCCCAGTACCCGGTGCATAAAGAGGAGGCGCTCACACAGCGACAGGTCACAGGTGAGTGGCCGCTGATGCCTGCTCCCCGGGGGCCACTCTGGGGCCTGTGGGTCTGGGTGGGGGCGCTGGCCTCCCGGGCTGGGGTCCAAAACACCCCGACCCCAATGAGATGACCGTGAGCAGCTCCTGCAGCCCTTCCACAGCCCCATGGGGTGAGGGCGGCACCCTAAGGCCCTGTCCAGGGAAGGAGGCTGCAGTGAGAGACCGGCAGCTCCCCGGAACCCCCGCTCCCCTGTAAGGCCTGTGCTATGCAGGGAGACCCAATACATGACCTTTCCAGCTCGTCCTAGATGCATGGACCCCGACAGGGATGACACCCCCCCCCCGCCCCACCATGTGGTGAGGGGAGGACAGTCAGGGCCTGCTGGGTCCCCCTGGCCAGTGAGCAGGCTTGCTCTTCATGCACTGGAATGTGGGCGGAGTCCCTGGTGCTCCCCCCAGGCCTCCCCTCAGGATATTCACGCATCCTTGCCCTCAGGGTGGGGAGTGTGGTCGCACTCTTGCTGGCATCAGGTTTTAATTTTGATGAAGTCCACTCCATTGCTTTCTCCCCTCGGTCGTTGTGTTTGTGGAATCTCAGAGAAACCTTCGATCTCCCCCGGGCTGGGAGACATCACCCCGAGCATCAGAGCATCAGATCGGCATTCGCCAGAGCCTCCTGGGTCCTCCGCCCGTGTGCTCCTGATACCGGGGTGGGAGCGCTCTGTGATCCCAGGGTGATGGCGTGTCCTGGGACAGTGGCTGGGAAGGTGGACTGTAGGTGGGCGAGCAAAAGACAGGCAGTGAGGGCCCATGTGTGATGTTCCAGCCCAGCCTGTGCCCCTCAGGGCTATGGGGTTGTCTCTGACTCCGGTCAGACGGACGGGGACCTGCCCACGGGGAGCACCCGGATGCATGTGTCCTCGGAAGATATTCATGCGCCGTCATTCTTGGATGTGTTTGGATTGCAGCACCGTGCAGGAGGACTCAGAGAACCTACTGGCCTTGCAAAGGGCCAATATCGTGGCCCAGTACCATCAGGTGAGGCCCAGAAGGGACCATAGACAATACACACTCACGATAGGGGAGACCATACGATCAGAGCCAAGGATGAGTCAGGTCAGCCCAGACAAGGACCATAGTCACCAGGAACAAGTGAGACCCTGGGGATGGTCCTGGTGTCAGTAGCAACTAAGGGTCCATTCTGGATCCTAGTCATTGGTAGCTGAGGAGCCCAGTCACCAGGTACGGTGAGGCCCAGGTGGGGACCACAGTCACCAGGTCCAGATGAAGTCCACAGCTACCATGTCCAGGTGAGGCCTGGGTGGGGACCAGAGTCACCAGGTCCAGGTGAGGTGAAGGTGGAGACCACAGTCACCAGGTCCAGGTGAAGCCAAGGTGGGGACTACAGTCGCCAGGTCCACATGAGGCCGGGATGGGGACCAGAGTCACTAGGCTCAGGTGAGGCCCAGTTGGGGACTAGAGTCACCAGGTCTGGCTGAGGCCCAGGTGGGAACCACAGTCACCAGGTCCAAGTGAGGCCCAGGTGGGAACCGCCTTGATAGAAATGCGAACTCTTCTCACTGTAGCATTCCAGCTGTTCTCTCTTTAAATCTCAGGCCGAATTCATAGGCTTTCAGGATGATTTGAAAGTTAGCTAGGTCATTTGGTGGGGACAGGTGACTTGGGGACCATACTCTTCGGCTGTCTTGCCCCTCTGACAGGGACATATTTTTAGCAGTGTACAGTAAAGTCTGTTTATTAAAAGTTGGTATTAATTTGTGCAAACAAATTCTGTAGGCTTCAAGCAACTGTGAATCACACATATCCACACTGGCTAGAATATTTTGTTAACCTGAGTTTCTAGATAATTTTCATTATGTGAGCGGTTTCTTTCTAAAACTAATTACCAAAGGAAGTAGGGCAATAGGACAAGAGAAATAGCCAAACAACATGAGAAAAAAGAAACAGACAAAAAAACGCTAAGCATTTTTCTCGGGATGAGAGAAATCCTGATAGTGTAAGCTTTTTTCACCCTGCCCTGAGATAAACCAATTCCCTGACTCAAATGTTTCAGGAGAGAACTGGGTTTCTGATCCAGTAAATCGTGACTGCCTCTGGCACTTGGTTCCCATAGCTGTGGATGTGGCCTCAGACAAGCTCGGTGGTTTCCAGGCTGCACCTGGAGGACTCTGAACACGCACCTTAGGGGCAGTCTGGGATCCATACCCTACAGCTTTTAATTGATAAGTACACCAACTCGCATAAAACTTTGCTAGAAAGAAGTCAAATTGTGTGTTTTAAGAAGAATTGAAAATGGGCAGCCTGGGTGGCTCAGCCGTTTAGCACTGCCTTCTTCCCAGGGCGTGATCCTGGAGACCCAGGATGGAGTCCCACTTCGGGCTCCCTGCATGGAGCCTGCCTCTCCCTCTGCCTGTGTCTCTGTCTCTCTGCCTCTCTCTCTCTCTCTCTCTCTCTCTCTCGCTCTCTATCTCTCTCCCTCTCATGAATAAATAAATAAAATATATTTTTAACAAGTATATTGCAGGGCAGCCCCGGTGGCCCAGCGATTTAACGCTGCCTTCAGCCCAGTGTGGGATGCTGGAGATGCAGGATGGAGTCCCACATCAGGCTCCCTGCATGGAGCCTGCTTCGCCCTCTGTCTCTGTCTCTGCCTCTCTCTCCCTCTGTCTCGCTCTCTCAAATAAATAAATAAATAAATAAATAAATAAATAAATAAATAAGAAAATGTATATTGCAGCTATATTGGTATTTGCTATATTAATAAAGTGTGTTGTTTTTACATTTTATGGTGACTGGACCTAGCAAGTCTTTACATCAACAGCCATCACTTCTAGTCCTCGTGACAGTGTTGCGGGACAGGCGGTATTATTTCCTTTTAATAGATGAAATTGATGACCTCGAGCACATGCGGTTCCTTCCCTTTCTTTTTTCTGTTCAGAATATGCGAGCTATAAGTGAGTAAATTGCAAGAAACCCACTTCCGGGATCAACACCTCTACTTTCCTCACATGATTTTAATATTTTTCTCAGTTCTGAACTCCTTATCTATCTTACTACTCCTTTTCAAATAACTTAGGATACGTTTTCCAGGACTTGTTCAGAGAACCAGTTCCCTAAGTATGAATCAGTGACCTGAAACAGACCCAGCATACAGAGATTCTCCTATTTATTCAACACCCATCCGTTTCCAAAAGAAGTCTATTTGGCCTTCTATATGGCAGGTACAGAGACAGGCTCCGTCCCCACTGGGTTTCGATCTATGTCCCAGAGGACTACCTGTAGTCTTAATGCTGATTTCTGAGGGCAAAACAAGCAAGTCCACAGTTCTCCTTCATACTTCCCCAGCGGACCCTTGGGTTCTCTCCACAGAGTTGAACTGTTACCGAGTCACTGATCGAGTAGGTCAGTCACAGAGCAGCATTGCCATCCAAAACAAAAAGGAGGAAAAAGGAGTTTCGAAGTAATTGGGTCTCACAAATCGTGCGGAAGGTACATTGAAACTGTGACAATGTTTCTTAGTGCACCTTTTGTCAGAGCCACATCTCTCCCGTTCTTGACTGAGGGACAGGAGAGTCTAGGTAGGGAGAAATAGGTAGGGGGCTACAGATTCAGGCTCACAAAGATCCTAAGGATGCTGAGATGTAAGGAAACCAGAAATAAAGAAACAAACGAGACCACCCTGTCCCAGGTATGGGTAGAGAGGGTCTTTTTTAGGACAGTCCTCTGTGCCCAACAAAGAATAACCAGACTCTAAAAAGAAGTAAACCGTTAAAGATGTTATCACTAGTCCTTACTCAAACCAAGACATCCCAAGAATGAGAAGGCCACAAGCTCCCTGATCAGTTCTAAATGAAAAACGGTCAGTGGAGGCCCATGTGGGCAACCCAGCCTGGGCCCCTCCCACTCCTGAGAGCTTTCTCGGTATCCTTGCTTAATAAACTCCTGTCGCTTTACTTACTCTTCTTTGTCCACCAGATTCATTCTTCGACTCTGTGAGACAAGAACCTGACTTTCTCACTTCATTCCGCCTGCTGCACTTCTCTTACCCAAGCTCCCTGGGAAATTACTTCATTGGCTTAATCCCATCTCACTCTCCTCCTGCCTCATATCCTTTGGATTCTTCACCACCAAAGGCCAATGAACCAAGAGATGCAGGGAGGGAGAGAAGACCCAGGTGATAGGGGGAACTAAGGCCAAAGAAATATAGATTAAAAGTACATCTGCTTTTTTTAAAAAAAAAGATTTTGTTTAATTACTCATGAGAGACACACACAGAGAGAGAGAGAGAGAGAGAGAGAGAGAGAAAGAAAGAGGGGCAGAGACAGAGACAAAGGGAGAAGCAGGCTCCCTGCGGGTAGCCCAATGTGGGACCCCATCCTAGGACCCCAGGATCATGCCCTGAGCCAAAGGCAGATGCTCAACCACTGAGCCACCCAGGCATCCCTACCATTACATTTCCTAACAAACTTGCAGTCCATAAACAAATACTTGAAACCCACAGAGTGGGACATTCTTCAAAGAATTCACAGCTGCCTGAATGTTAATGCTTTGCTAGAGGCCAAAAGCAACATTTGTTTGCTGATAGCCAGACCTCCAGGATCCTGTAAATCTTTCACCTGTGAAAATCCTTTTGGAAACTTCTTTTATCTCTAGAGTCCCCACCCCACACGGCAACTTTAAAGTTTATAACCAAGGCTCCTCATGATCCTGATGAAGCTCTTCAGGCCCAGGGGTCCTGTCCCCATACTTTAATAAAAACACCTTTTTGCATGGAAAATGTCTCAAGGATTCTCTCTTGACCACTGGCGCCTGGCCCACAGTACATCACAGGTACATCTCTGAGTTAATTGCATCGGCACATCAGGAAAGTACAGAAGATTTTTGCCTATCTTCTTGCATGACACATTCCGGAGGGGGACATTCCCGTCTGTTCGATCTGGGTTTCTCTCTTCCTGGGATATATAGCTAGCTAGCTAGGTAGATGATAGAGTGATAGATCTACTGATAGATCGATCCCAGGAACATGAATAGATGTTTATATAAACAAACATATAAACATAAATCTATGTTTCCACTTAATATATTTATTATTCAATGTATTACTGATAATATAATAATTATTATCTATAAACAGAACTATAGATTTATATTTAAATATGCAAAATAAATATTTCTATATCTAATCTCTATACGTCCATATATAGATCTCCCTATAGAGATAGAGACAAAATGGTTAGAAATAGATGTGTGCAGAAAGAGAGAGAAATAGATATAGACCTATAAATATGCAGAGGATCTGCTTTCAAATTCTATCCAACGACCTCTCCTAACAGGCAAAGGCAAACGCACACACACATACTCAAGAGCCTTCTGGTATGTGGCCATGACAGGAAATAACACCCCTTGAGATGCCATCTCTTCTCCAACTTAAAGGTGCCAGCCGTTTCTCCAAAGAAGACCTACACAGAGCGAGCAAGCAAGCACATGAAAAACTGCTCCACGTCACTTTTCATCAGGGAGATAGAAATCAAAACCACAATGAGATACCACCTCACACCAGTGAGAATGGGGGAAATTAACAAGACGGGAAACGACAAATGTGGGAGAGGATGTGGAGAAAGTGGAACACTCTTGCATTGTTGGAGGGAATGTGAACTGGAGCAGCCACTCTGGAAAACAGTGTGGAGGTTCCTCAAAAAGCTGGAAATGGAGCTATACTACAACCCACCAATTGCACTGCTGGGTATTTACCCCAAAGACACAGATGTAGTGCAATGACTGGACACTTGCACCCCAATGTTCACAACGGCAATGTTAATAGCCAACTGTGGAAGGAGCCTTGATGTCCTGCAACAGATGAATGGATAAAGAAGATGTGGTCTGGGGATCCCTGGGTGGCGCAGCGGTTTGGCGCCTGCCTTTGGCCCAGGGCGCGATCCTGGAGACCCGGGATCGAATCCCACATCGGGCTCCCGGTGCATGGAGCCTGCTTCTCCCTCTGCCTATGTCTCTGCCTCTCTCTCTGTGTGTGTGTGTGACTATCATAAATAAATTTTTTTTTAAATTATAAAAAAATTTTAAAAAAAGAAGACGTGGTCTATATATACAATGTATTATTATTTAGCCATCTGCAAGGATGAATACCTACCATTTTCATGGACATGGAACTGGAGGGTATTATGCTGAATAAAATAAGCCACGTGGAGAAAGAATTATCATACGGTTTCACTCTTATGTCGAATGTAAGAAACAGTGAAGAGGATCATAAGGGAGGGGAGGGAAACTGAGTGGAGAAAATTGAGAGAGGCAGTGTTGTCCCCAAGATTGCTAATCCGAGAAACCACCGAGGAGCCGACACCGATGCAAACACACGAGGGTTTATTTACAAGCTCGAGCTTGGGTCCAAGTGTACCCGACACAGCGGAGCAGGGACTTGGACCCCGAGACTAAGAGGCGTAGCAGCTTTATAGGGGCCAGTGGCCCATGGGATACGCAGAAAGTTGCACAGTCATGTCGGTCCACACACAAGTGGCCGATTGAATTACATCTTACCCTATAGTATCCATTTGAGCTGGCCTATTACTTTGCTCGGAATTGGTACACAGTTTTGGTGGGCACAAAGCAGGGTTACATGGTTATGAGCTGATTTCCGGTTAGGGTGTGCCCAGCGGCTTGACTAGGGTGGGGCAGTGCCTTAAGCAATAAGCTGGTTACCTGGGGGTCACACAGCAGGTGGAAGGTGTAGCACAAAATGGAATCAGTACTGCTCTGCTTGTCCAGGGGTAGGGGATTTTTGTTAAATTTCCTGGGTCTCACAGAAGATAAACTATGAGAGACTCCTAACTCGGGGAAACAAAGGATTGCGGAAGGGGAGGTGGGTGGGAGGATAGTGTAACTGGGGGACGGACATTAAGGAGGGCAAGTGATGTGATGAACACTGGGTATTATACTACATGTTGACAAATTGAATTTAAATTAAAAAATTTTTTAATTTAAATTTAAATTAAAAAAGGGTACTGGACGGCTCAGCCGTCCTCAGCAATTCATTTATGAAATGACCTTCATTAGATCATAAAAAGTTACGAATGTGAATGGAAAATGACCTGCAACTCCTTCCCAGTTCAAATAAATAAGTATTCTAAAAAGCAAATCAAAGTTCCAGAATGGAAAAATGCAAAAAACGAGGGAGAGGGAGAAAGAGAAATGAATTCACTTTTTGTGATATTTATTAGTGATGGCCCAATAATGACAAATCTGTGACTGTCATTAAAAACAAAGAGTTAATGAACGGTATGGAGACCGATCCCCTCAACTAACAGATAAGGAAACTGAGAAGACACGAGAAGTAATGCACACTGCTCAGTAATTCACATGGGTGGCAAGGCGCAAAGCCAAGACTCGATTCTGGTCCAGAGTTCTTTAAACGACCACAACACGTTAACGTCACAGCTTCAGGCTCATCTAGAATTAGAGTCACTTTAGCTCAATAAAACATTCAACCAAAGTAGTCTTTCTTCTGCCAGATAGTTACATTTCATGAAGCACCCTAAAAGGGATTCGAATTAGGTCTCCATGTGCGCCATCAGAATACTGCCTGATGAATTAGTTAAACAAAGGTATTCCCCAAAAAAAACCTCAGCCGTGAGACCTTGCCTACCCTTTCACTTTCCAAGTCTTCATGCTTCTATATCTAATTGCCTATATTTTCAGAGAAGCCAACCTTACTCAGATTAAGTTTGTCCAAGCCGAGAACTAAGTGCCAGGTTTAATATTTTTAAAACTCAATTTAAAAATAGTTAAACAGAGAATTTCAAATGGCAAACACTGATATTTACATCATCTACTCTTATAACTAACAGAAGGGGTAATCCTGAAACCTAGATGCAGTCGTGCCTTTATATGAAAGTATAAAAGCAGAAAGAGTAACCCAAAATTGTCTATTTCACAAATGCCTATCTAAACTAGTTATGTTCAATGGTGTCTGTCTTGATGCAACAATCTCTAGGAAGACCTTCTTCAGACCTAGCTCTACCACCAATAAGCGTGTGAACTTGGACAATCCAATCCTCCAGAACTCTCAGTTTCTTTCCTGTGCCTCAGAGGAGAGGACCAGAGCTGATGATCCCTCAGTTCCCTCTCAGACCTGAAATGCTGCTGTGGGGTCCTAAACACTCTATACTGAGCACAAAAAGACGGGGGAATCTTATATATACTCAAATGCTAAACTATAAAACTAACTCTGAGCATAGATCCTGAGTATTTTAGGGTTCTCTCCTATGGCGATAGAAAATCCCCAAATCTATATCCCTTTCTATCACAAGCGGTGGGTATATGGGTCCAAGCCACTAGAAATAATAAATATGTGTGTCAGAACAGCCATCTGCCCTCATGCTCACTGCTTTTCAAAGCAAAGCCCTCAAAGAACTCCATTATTATTTTCTGAGGGTACCGGTTAACATGTAGAATCCTAACCTGCCCCTTCCTTTAACCTAAAAAAAATTAAAATGTTGGCTGGCCATATTAACAAGCTCTCCAGGTTATTCTCTTGCACACTAACATTTGAGAACCACTGGCTAGGCACCAAGGAGAAGTGATTTACCTTAAAATAGCAAAATTTGAAATCCCATGTCCTTTCCTATTTTCAGATCATAATAAATAAAGAAATGAAACAGTGAAGAGAGAGGGAAGGAGGCAAAGATAGGGATGGGGACAGAAACAAAGTGCCAGTCAAAAATGATATTTACATCAAGTTTGTCTTTCAAAAATTTAGGAACAGACAAGAGACTCCATACTCATGGAAATATGTTAAAGGCACACAGGTGTCAACTGAAAGAGCTCCCGTGGCCAGAGAGGAGACAATATAAGCAACAAAATAAGTAGTGTTGGATTATAACCCAAAGCATAAAATAAATATCCATGAATATATACTAATATTAAAAATTGTAAAAGAAAGAAAGAGGGGCACCTGGGTGGCTCAGTCAGTTAAGCTTCTGCCTTAGGCTCAGATCATGATCCAGGTCTCAAGGCAGGCTCCCTGTTCAGCAGGGAACCTGCTCCTCCCTCTCCCTCTGCCCCTCTCGCTCATGCTTTTTCTCTCCTCTCTCTCTCAAATAAATAAATAACATCTGTGAAAAAGAAACAAACAAACAAACACAGAAGAAAGAGAAGTCTCCCATGTAGAAGAATTTCAAACAATTTGTGCAGACATTCCACCCTCAAGTGGATGAGCATAGCTCATCCACTCTTATGTGTGGAATACACATAGGAACTTCCTTCTACAAAATATGTTATGAAAAAGTTAAAATAAATAATAATAATAATAATCACTTTACTATGGAGAAAGCTGACAAACACTACCTCAGCAAGATGATCAGATCGATACCAAGACTGATAAATCATGTTGATAGTATCTATCCTTTATATGATATAATAAAGATGGCAGTATATCTCTGTATATAATCCACAATCACAGTTCAATCATGAGATAAACGACAGACATGTCCCAACTGAGGGAGATTTTACAAAATACCCTACTTCTCAAGGTGTTCAACAACAACAAGGAAAGGCTGAAAAACTGTCACAATCCAGAGGAGCCTAAGAAAACATGAGGACAAGTGTAATGTGATGTGAGGGATGGGAACTTAGCAAAAACTAAGGAAATCTGAATAAAGTATGTATGGTCTTTGGTTAATGCAAATATTTTAATATTGATTCATTAGCTAATATTTGTACCGTACTAATATAAGATATCGATAATTGGAGACATCGAGTGCGAGTGCATGAGAATTCTCTGTACTGTCTTCTCAATTTCCCTGTAAATCTTTGGGTTTTTTTTTCTAATAAATAAGATTTATTTTGAAAATTGACTTAAATGAATCAGGCTCCAAGTGTGAAGACACTTTAAGAATAGTTTAATTAATTTTTGCCTTATTCTTAAACAGTTCCTTCGATGGGAACAAAGTAAGAATTTTATATCAGAAGGAAAGAAAAACACTTAGAAACACGTATAATGCCTCCTCAACCTGAAAAGCAGGAAAGGATAATAAATAGCAAAAATCAGATAAAAATACTTCTTTTATATTAGACGCCATATTGCAAGTGCATTTAAAATTAGCAATGCCTAACATTTATTTCCTTGACATTTGTCTTCCAAAGAGTTCACAGTGCTTCAGTGTCAGTTAAAAAATGATTCGTGTGAAATTTTTATTAAACCAGATTTACTGGGAAATTCCTGCCCAGATAATACTTTATTTTTATTTTATTCAGTTCCTTCCTAATCACTGAGCCTTTTAGTTAGAGCTTTCAACTATAGCAAATGCCTCAGAAGGCCAATTTTTAAGTTGCTATTATAATACCCTAATGGAATCACGTATCGTTTTCCTTCGCTCAGATATGGCACACAGTAGGCCCCTGATAAAATACTGAATGAGTGAATGGATAAAATTGCTTTTTATCATTTCATTCAGCAATTTCATTCTTATCTTGTTCCATTTCATGTTCTAATGTTTATCAACATCAACTCAAGAAGGTTAGGGATCCAGTAATTTATTAAGTATTTGGTGCATACCTACTATGTGCAAGGTGCTAGGAATACCAAGTTAAGCAGACATAGATGCAGTGCCTATCTCCCTCCAGGCCATGCTGGTGGGAGAGACGGATACTAACCAAAAAGTGACAGAAAGACAACTAGACAAGATTATAGTAGCCAATACAAAGGTAAATATACAGCTTACTACAAGTACATATATAAGAAGGCTTAGTCTAATTGGGGCCTCAGAGAAGATAACCAGAAGAAGCAACATTTATATTAAGACATAGAGAAAGGAGAAGGTAAGTGGTGGAAGGAGAATATTATGAGGAAAAGGAAGGTTTCTGCCTCTGAATTGTAGGGCTCTGGGCAAGTCCATTGAGCTTAGGCTCTGAACCTTCTTCTTTCTCTGCAAAACTGTGACAGTAATAATGCCTGTGCCATAGAGCTCTAATGAGTAAAGAGTTGGACTTTATTTGTACATTACCTAGGACGTTAGGAAGTACTTAATAAACATTTTCTGGTGGCCATAACAGCCTGGAGTCAGGCTTCCTGAATTCGAATCCACTTAACTAGCTGTTTGACCTTGGACAAGATGTTTTCTTCCTATCCTTTAGTTGGCCCATCAAGATAACAGTACCTGCCCATAGGGTTGTTGGAGGATCCCAGGAGTTCTTTTATGTGAAGCATGACACAATTCTTGGCACATAATATGTGCCCTATGAATGTTCACTTATATTAGCAATAAAGAAATCCTACAACAGTCCAATGAGGTGTTTAGAAATTATTCTATAGCTTTTAAGGCAATTGAAATTCAAAAAGAACCTAAGTGCCTGTCCGTGTTTACTTAGCTAACCAGTTCCATTATCTGAAACCCAAACACACAATTTCTGATTCTAACCTCACTCCAAGAGGCCTCCTCAAGCCCGAGGAAAAATTGCCTTCTTGGGATCTCAGGGAAGAATCCTTCACATAATAATATGACCATTGGTAATAATGTCTCTCAGTTCTTTCCAAATCCATACAGATGCATTTCCTGATGAGTGACTGAGCTGTGAAGAAGAGATGAGAAACCCTCATCCCTCTGAATTACTTTTGTCAGAATATTTTAACCATAGTACTACGGATAGTAAATTATCCTTATTAACAGGAAATATGTCTCAGAAGGAATCTGAGCAATCAGATGGGCAGAGAAAAAACGCTTTGACTCGCTCTTCATCTTTTAAAGACAAAGGAGAGCTTTTCTACATACAAAGTCAGTGGTCAAGATAGCCTTAGGGAATAAGAGTCTGCAGCATCCAATCCCGCTGGCTGCACAGCCAGGAAGCCCGCAATCCAGGTCTTCCTGATCCTTAATCCCTGGGCCTGTCCCCCAACACGTGCTGCCAAGCTGAGGTCATTTGCAATTGCTCTCTTAGGAGCTCTGGGGAAGGAGGAAGGAGCTACATAGGATGGGACGGGATGCCTGGAGGCTGAGAAAATTAAGGCCATTCCACTTTAAGTTCAGCCTTAGCACACAGGTCCAGCCATCCCAGGCCCCTGCCAAGAAGAGCTGAAATTTACATTACTTCAGTCACAGCAAAAAAACACAAAAGTTTACAGCTTAATGTCCTAGAAAGCCCCACATTAGCATAAGAACTGAGCCCAGGCCCTTGAAGGCCCCATAGCAAAATGTAAACAGAACTTGAGGAATTGCTCAAGCCCTTCTGGGGGTGCCCCAGACCAGCCCTTAAAACTAAGCTAAAACCCACCTCGGGGTCCAAGTCCCTGCTCCGCTGTGTCGGGTATACTTGGACACAAGCTCGAGCTTGTAAATAAACCCTCGTGTGTTTGCATCAGTGTCGGCTTCTGGGTGGTTTCTTGGATTCACAATCTTGGGCACAACAGTCTGAGAAAAAAAACAAAACCAAAAGAAGCTCGGACTGCAGGCAGAGTGAAGGCAGGGTTCTGAGAGAAGCAGCGGAGACCCGGGGGCTTGGGGGCTCTTCTGTGGAAGCCCCTGCTGACTGGGGGGGGCGGGATGCTCAGCCCCAGAGCCAGAGGACCAACCGGCATCACGCCCACCAGCGCCGAGTATCAGATAGCAGCACAGCGCCGCCCGCTGGAGGCCAGAGGCGCTGACGCCCACGCCGCCTCTGACTCCACAGGTGCATCTCCCAGGCACATGCGCATCTGACAATCAGCCCCATGGCCCATCCCCAGACCCCGCACAGACCACTCGCTGACAATGTGAGACCTTTTCTCACATTTAGAAAAGAAGAAAAAGAAGAAAAGATAGGCAGCAATGTCTTTGACATTGGCCATTGGATCTTCTTTCTAGATATGCCTCTGAGGCGAGGGAAACAAAAGCAAAAATACTATTGGGTCTTCATCAAATTGAAAAGCATCCGCAAAGTGAAGGAAACAACCACAGCTAAAAGGCAACATACAAAATGAGAGGAGATATTTGTAAACAACACATCCAATAAAGAGTTAGTATCCAAAATATATAAAGCAAATATAAATCTCAGCAACCTAAAGACAAATTATCCAACTGCAGATGGGCAGAAGACATGAATGGACTTTGTCTCTGACAGGACATCCAGATGGCCGCCAGACACACGGAAAGACACTCAGCGTCACCCATCATCAGGGAAATGCAAACCAAAACCACAATGAGATGTCACCTGACAGCCGTCAGAATGGCTAAAATCAACAACACAAGAAACAACAGGTGTTGGTGAGGCTATGGAGAAGGGGGAGCCCCCTTACACTCCTGGTGGGCATGTGAACAGGTGCAGCCACTGTGGAAAACAGTGTGGAGGGTCCTCAAGAAGTTCAAAATAGAGCTACCCTACGATTCCAAAATTGCACAGCTAGGTATTTACCCCGAGGATACAAAAGTAGTTTAGTAGATTCGAAGAGGGACACGCAGCCCACTGTTTGTAGCAGCGTTATCAACAACAGCCAAACTGTGCATACAGCCCAGATGTCCATCGACAGATGAATGGGCAGAGACGATGTGGTAAATATACACACTACGACATCACTCGGTCGTCAGAAGGGATGAAATGAAGCCATTTACAATGACGTGGGAGAAGTGGAAAGGACTTATGCTAAATGAACTCATTCAGTCAGAGAAAGACAGTTACCAAATACCATACAATTGCATTCACATGTGAATTTTAAGAAACCAAACAAAGGGGCGGAGGGGGTGGATGAGAGAAGCAAACCAAGAAACACACTCTTAACCACAGAGAATAAACTAATAAATACCAGAGGAAGGTGAGGGGGATGGGGAATCAGGGGATGGGGATAGTGGAGGGCACCTGTGACCAGTACCAGGCGTTGTATCCAAGGGTTGAATCACTATGTGGTAGACCTGAAACTATATCATACTGTGTTTACAAACAGGATTACAAGTAAAACTCTAAAATAATAATTGGTAGTATTGATGAAATATGTGCGCACAAGAGATAAAATCAGAAAGGCAACTGAAAATCCACATAAAGAGTATTTAGAGCCACAAGTCCCCTCCTTAGCTCAGCTCAGGAGAAGCCTGCCATGTCTTTTCTGACCCCAGCAGAAGCCTGGATTTTGATGCTCTGGGGAGGCCACTGACTTGGTGGAGTCAGGCTATCTTTGAACCCAAAACCTCAATAGAGTGCATAAAACTAAACTGCCCAAGATACTACGAGTCCCAGTGCAGGCACATGCCAAGCCTCAAACTCTAACCATACACAGCCATAACCCTAACCCTACGCTTAAGCCTAATGTTAACCTAACCCTTGAACAAGACCTATCACTAATCAAAAACCAAACACAAACCCCAAGACTGAAACACATTCACTGAATCTTCCTGCCAACCCTCACCCTAACTCCTAACCCTAACCTTAACTTAATGTACTCATGCTATTCCTAATCTTAGATTCCTAATCTTTACCTTAACCCTAACCCTCTAATACTAATGCTATCTCATACCCCAAACTGTACCCTAACCTGTACCCTAAAACTAACTCCTAAGCCACTCCCTAACCCTATCTCTTACCCTTTTCCAAAACCGTACCCTGACCCTGACCCTGACCTAACCCCAACCATAACCCCTAACTAAACACTAACCCTAACACTACCCCAAACCCCTATCCTAATCCGAACCCTTGCCCTAACCCTAAACCTAGCCCCAACTTTAACCCTAACCCCTAACCTTAACCCCAACCCTAACTCACACCCTAACCCCTAACCCTAACTGCAAACCTAAGCCCAACCCTAACTCTAACCATAACCCTAACCCCAACTCCTAACCTCCTGCCCTAATCCCTAAAGCCTAAACCCTAACCCTAACTCTAAACCCTGTCCCTAACCCTAAACCCTATGCCTAATCCCTAACCCCCATCCTAACTCCTAACCACTGACCCTTACAATTATCCCTCACCCTAACCTCTAATCCGTAACCATAAGCATAAACACTAACCCCTAACATCTAACGAAACCTAACCACCAACTCTCTCCCCTCCCCTGACCCTACCATTCATTCTACCCATTCACTTACCCTGTGGTTCTGAGGAGTCCCTTCTGATGTGGACGTGGCCCCCAACGGCGCCTCCAGAGTCCTCTAGGGGGTCCTGAGGAAGCCGGGCTCCTGTGAGTGCAGACGTGGCCTCACGTGTTCCTGAGTCATAGTCAGTGTGGTCCTGTGGACACCGGGTCTCCTGTCACTGTGGACTAGGTCTCACATCCTCTGGAAGCCTCACAGCAGGTCCTCAGGAGGCTGGAGGCTCCTGTCAGCCTGGACATGGCCCCACGTCCCCCGGAAACTCACCGCGGGTCCTGAGGAGGCTGTAGACTCCTATCAGCATAGACGCAGCCCCATATGTCCCAAAGCCAAAGTGCAGGTCCTGAGGAGGACGGGGGTCCTGTCAGTGTTGACGTGGCCCCACATTTTCCTCAAGCCTCACCATAAGACCTGAGGAGGCTGGGGGCTCCTGTCAGCATGGACCTGGCCCCAAATCTTCCCAAACCTTCACAGTGGGTCCTGAGGAAGTCAGCGTCTGGTTGTGTGGATGTGGCCCCACGTCCTCCCAAAACGTCACCCTGTGTTCTGAGGAAGCCGGGGTTCCTGTCACCGTGGATGTGGCCCCCAGGTTCCAGAAGCCTCAACTTATGTCCTGAGGGGCCTGGGAGCTCCTGCCAGAGTGGACGCGGCACCACATCTTCCTGAAGCCTCCCCGCGGTTCCTGAGGTGGCCCAGGGGCTCCTGTCTGCGTGGATGTTGTCCCACATCTTCCTGAAGCCTCACCGCGGGTCCTGAGGAGACCGGGGCTCCTGACAGCGTGAACGTGGCCCAATGTCCTCCTGAAGCCTCACTGCGGGTCCTGAGGAGGCTGTGGCTCATCAGCGTGGATGCGACCCCACCTCCTCTTCAGGCCTCCCAAGCACAGGCTGACTCCTGTTAGAGCAAGAGGAGGAGGCTTACTGCGCATGCAGGATCCTTGGGTGGGGTCTGCGGTCGGGCGCCCCCTGCGGGACGCTTAGGCACTGCAAGAGGCCATGCAGGAGGTGGTGTCCCTGCGCCCGGGGCCACACCTGCCTCCTTCCAGGCTCCAGCTGAGGCCTGTGAGCTTCGGAAACGTCTCACTGAAACGGAGCCCAACACCCGGCTTTCTCAGAAATACTTAAGGACGATGAATTGGAGCCCACAGGACGCAAAATGAAATGTGGACCAGACTTTTACCACGTCCTACCAAACCCACTCAACCCTCTTCCACTGTGGGCAGGACCGCGGGCTGGTGCAGCCACCCTGGAAACAGTGTGGAGGCTCCTCAGGAAGTTACAAATAGAGCCGCCCTGCGACCAGCAGGTGCTCGGCCTGGAGCTCACTCCGAAGATACAGATGCAGTGAGACTCCGGGACAACTGCATCCCAATGTCCACAGCAGGCGGGTCCACAGTAGCCACACTGTGAGAGGAGCCTCGGTGCCTTCAGACAGATGATGGATAAAGAGGATGGGAGATAGATGATGGTAATAGATGATAGATAGATAGATGATAGGAATGTTACTCAGCTATCAAAGAGAAGGAAATCTTGCCATTTGCAATGACGTGGATAGAACTAGAGGGATCATGTTAAGTGAAATCAGTCAGTCAGGAAAGAAAATGGCCGTATGGTGTCATTCATAGGTGAAATTAAAGAAGCAAAGCAGATGGACATCTGTGAAGGGAAGGAAAAACAAATAAGATGAAAACAGAGATGGAGGAAAAAGAGACTCCATCACAGGAAACAAACTGAGGGTCGCTGGAGGGGAGGGAAGTGGAGGGACAGGGTAACTGGTAGATGGGCATGAAGGAGGGCACGTGATGTCATGAGCACTGGTGTTATCTCCAACTGGTGAATCCCTGAAGTCTATCTCTGAAAGTATAATACACTATACTGTTAATTAATTGGGTTTAAATTAAATTAAGTTTAAAAACTCAGTTGACTGTATCAGAGTGCATTTTCTTCCAGGCTCTCTATTCTGCTCCTTCAGCAATGCCAGAACCACACCCCTGTGGGTTTGGTTTGTTTAAGTAGGCTCCATGCCTCGTCCACAGCCCAGCACAGGCCTAGTACTTATGACCCCAAGATCAAGACCAGGGGTGAGGTCAAGAGTCAGATGCTTAACCAACGGAGACAGCCAGGGGCCCAAGAACCACACTGCTTTATCCTGTGTCTCTGTGACATCGTTTGAAATAAGAAAGTGCTGCGTCCAGCTCTGTCCTGCTTCTCCAACACTGATTTGCTGTCCAGGGTCATTTGTGGGGGCGGACAAATGTTAGGAGTGCTTTTTCTATTTCTAAAATCGGCCACCATGATTTTGATAGGAATGACATTGGAACTGCGGGTGGCTTCTGGAACTGTGGACATTTTAACAAGATGAAGGCTCCGACCCCACGAGCCCAGGAAGTCCTCCCAAAGTCTTGTAATTTTCAGGGTACAAGTCTTGCAGTCTCTTGGTTCAGTCTAATTATTTTGTTTTTTGGATGCTCCTGATAAGGGAGTCATGTCCTGAATTTCCTTCCTGAGTGCTCATTGTCGGGACACAGCAAGGCTACTGATCTCTGTTCATTTTGTGTCCCACAACTTTAAGGAATTCACTCATTAGTTCTAACAGTTTTTGGTGGAGTCTGTCGGGTTTCCTGTTTCTAATACCACATCTTCAGCAAATAGGGACAGTGTGATGTCCCCCTTCCAGGTGTGGAACCTTTTCTGTTTCCTGTCTGTTGACTACGATAGGACTTCCAGTGCTGAGAGGGGACTTCCTTGGCTTGTTCCTGCTCTTAGGGGAGACGATTTCAAGTTTTCACCCTTGAGGATGATGTCAGCTACGGGCCTTCCTACACGGCCTTTATTCTGTTGATATACGTTTCCTCAAAACCCACTATGCCGAAAAAAAAAATAAATAAAAAACCCACTATCCTTTTTTTTTAAATAATAAATTTATTTTTTATTGCTGTTCACTTTGTCAACATACAGAATAACACCCAGTGCTCATCCCGTCAAGTGCCCCTCTCAGTGCCCGTCACCCATTCACCCCCACCCCCCGCCGTCCTCCCCTTCCACCACCCCTAGTTCATTTCCCAGAGTTAGGAGTCTTTATGTTCTGTTTCCCTTTCTGATATTTCCCACACATTTCTTCTCCCTTCCCTTATATTCCCTTTTACTACCCACTATGCTTTTTATGTTGTATTTTGTCAAATGCTTTTTCTGCAACTCTTGAGAGGATCGTATGCCTTTGTCCTTTCTCTTGTTTTGGTTTTTAAGATTTTATTTATTTACCCATGAGAGTCATTTTGTTCCAGGTGAGGCCAGAAGGAGACCACAGGAACCAGGTCCAGGAAAGCCCCATATGGGAACCAGAGCCACCAGATCCAGGTGAGACCCAGGTGGGGACCACAGTCACAAGGTCCAGGTGAGGCCCAGGTGGCAACAAGATTCACCAAGTCCAGGTGAGACCCAGGTGGGGACCACAGTCACAAGGTCCAGGTGAGGAACAGGTAAGGACCAGATTCACCAGGTCCAAGTGAAGCCCGGGGGGGGACCAGAGTCAAAAGGTAAGGGTGAGGTCCAGAGGGGGACCAGAGTAACCAGTTTAGTTTGAGGCCCAGAGTGGGACCAGAGGTCCCCGGTCAAAGTGAGGCCCAGGTGTGGAATAGAGTATCCAGGTCCCAATGATGCCTATGTGAGGACCAGAGTCACTAGGGCCATGCAAGGCCCAATGGGGATCAGAATCACCAGGTCCTGGTGAGGCATAGAACGAGACCACAGTCACCAGTATCAGGTGAGCCCCATGTGGGAATCAGAGCCACTATATCCAGCTGAGTCCCAGGTCCATGTGAGGCCCACGTGAGGACCAGAATCATCAGGTCGAATTGAGGCATAGCTGGGGACAAGAGTCACCAGGTCTAGGTGACGCCTAGGTGGGGACGAGATTCACCAGGTCTGAGTTAGGTTAAAGTGGGGACGAGAGTCACCAGGTCCAGGTGAGGCCAAACTGAGGACCAGAGTCACCAGATCCAGGTGAGGTCCATGTTGGAAAGAGAGTCACCAGGTCCAGGAGAGGTCCAGGTGGGGACCAGAGTCACCAGGTCCAGATGAGGTCCCGGTGAGGACCAGACTCACCAGGCACACGTGAGGCCCAGGTGGGGACCAGAATCACCAGGTATAGGGGAGGCCCTTGAAAGAACCAGAGTCAACAGTTCAAGGTGAGGCGCAGGTGGCAACCAGAGTCAGAAGGTCCAAATCAGGCCAAAGTGGGGTTCACAGTCACCAGGTCAGGGTGAGACCCAGAGGGGGACCAGAGTCACCTGGTCCAGGTGAGGCTCAGTTGTGGAACACAGTAACCGGGTCCCAATTATGCCCAGTTGAGGACCAGAGTTAACAGGGCCAGGTGAGGCCCAGATGGGGATCAGAGTCACCAGGTCCAAGTGAGGCCCAGGTGGGGACCACAGTCACCAGATCCAGGGTAGTCTCAGGTGCAGACCAGAATCACCAGGTCCAGGTGGGGCCCAGGTAAGGACCAGAGTTACCAGGTCGAGGTGAGTCCCAGGTGGGGAACACAATAACCATGTTCCAATGATGCCCATCTCAGGACCAGAGTCACCAGGTCCACTTGAGGACCAAGTGGGGACCAGATTCACCAGGTCCAGGGGAGGCCCAGGTGGACACCAGAGTTACCAGTTAAAGGTGAGTCTAGGAGGACAGCACGGTCACCAGGTCTAGGTGTGGTCCATGTGAGAACCAGATCACCAGGTACAGGTGAGGCCCAGGTGGGAACCAGAATCAGCAGGTCCAGGTAAGGCCAAGGTGGGGACCACAGTCACCAGGTCCAGGTGAAACCAAGCTGAGGACCAGAATCACCAAATCCAGGTGAGGCCCGGGGGTAGGGGGACTGGAGTCACCAGGCACAGGAGAGGCTACAAGAACAGCAGGGACACCAGGTCCACGTGTGGTTCATGTGGAAACCAGAGTCACCAGGTCCAGGTGAAGCCCAGGTGAGGACCAAATTAAATGTTCCAGAGTCTCACTTGGGAAACAGACTAAACATATCCTGATGATGCCCAGGTGAGTACAAGAGTCACCAGCTCCAGGTGAGGTGCACGTGAGGACCAGAGTCACCAGGTCCAGGTGATACCCAGGAGGGGACCAGATTCACCAGGTCCAGGTAAGGCCCAGGTGGAACTCAGTCACCTGGTCTGGGTGAGACACAGGTGGGGACAAAAGTCATAAGACCAGTTGAGGCCCAGGTGGGAACATAGTTACCAGGTCCAGGTGAGGCCAAACAAAGTACCAGAGGCACAAGACCAGCTGAGGCCCAGTTGGGGACTGGAGTGACCAAGTATAGGTTAGGTTAGAAGGACACCACAGTCATAAAAACACAGCTAGTTGAAAACTGGCTTCTAGGGATGCTTCCTTGTGAGAGCTGAGCTCAGGGCAGGACCTGCCCACATCCTGGCTACCTGCAGACATACCTCCTATCATCCTTAAGTGAGGTGCTGGAAGAGGTTGTGTGAAAAGCATGTGGAAGTGTCTGGCCTGTACTCAAGTGAATCTGAATTCAATACAGGGATTTCCAACAGCCTTGTTCAATGAGAGTCGTGCTAGGTTCTATCTCCCCTGTAGGAGTGGCAAGCAAACATGTACCTACAAGGCATTCACATTTCTGAGAGTTGAGCTTATGGCCTGTCCCTCCCACATCCTGACTGCCTGTACGGTTCGCTTCCACAGGATTTCGTTCTACGCAGAACAGTAGCAGAGAGAGAACCAAGTGACTTGCTTGTCACTTTCGCACCTCCCGGACAGCTTCATCCACAGCCTGCATACACCTTACACTGCTGCTACATTGTCACGGCCTTAAGAACGCAGCTACTGGAAAGCTGCACTGAGGCATGCTTCCCTTGAGATATGAGTTCAAGGCAGGACCCCACCGCATCATGACTGCCTGTAGACGTAGCTGCCAACATCCTCATTTTAGGAGCAGGGAGAGGATGTCAGAAATGCATGTGGAAGCACAGGGCTGTACTCACGTGTATGTGAGTTGAATACAGCGATTGCCAACGTCCCTGTTCAATTAGAGTGTAGCTAGGTTCTAACTCCCCTGTATGAGTGGGGGCAGACATCTGCCTCCCAGGCATACACGCTCCTGAGAGTTGAGCTTATGGCCTGTCCCTCCCACATCCTGCCTGCAGGTACACCTCGCTCCTAACAGGCCTAGGCTCGATGCGGGACTGAAGTGTTGTGAGAGGTAAGTGGAAAGTCCCGGCCCACAAGACTAGTGCCTCCATGCTCAATCCAGCGATTTCCTAGTAATTCCTATGTTAACCAGGTGCTACATCCAAAGTTCCATAAGAGAGAAGCTAGCTGGACGCCTGGTCCCAAGGCAACTTACTTCTAGGAGTTGAGCTCACCCTCAGTCCCTCACAGTTGCACACTGTCTGCAGAATGAGTTTCGAATGTCTGCACCACAGCCGTTTGTCACAAGCTTGTGAGACGCAAGTGGAATAAGCAGACCTGGAGGGTGTCTCCAACTGCAGTGGAGTAGTATTCTAGGTACCTCCTGGCTTAGAGTACTGCTACGATTTCAGTGCCCTAAGAACGCAGCTAGTTGAAACCTGGCTTGTAGGCATGCTTCCTTGTGCGAGCTGAGGTCAGGGCAGGACCCTCCCGCATCCTTACTGCCCGTAGACATAGTTCCCAACATCCTTATGTTAGGCGCCGGAAGAGCTTATGTGAAAAGCATGTGGAAGTGACAGGATTCTCCTCAAGTGAATCTGATCTCAATACAGACATTGCAAATGTCCAATGAGAGTGTAGCTCAGTCCTAGGTCCCATCAAAGTGTCTAACAGACATCTGCCTGCAAAACATACACAATTCTGAGAGGTGAGCTTATAGAGTGTCCCTCCCACATCCTGCCTGCAGGTACACCCCGCTCCTAACAGACCTAGCCCCGATGCGTGCCTGAAGTGTTGTGAGAGGTAAGTGGAAAGTCCCGGCCCACAAGACTAGTGCCTCCAAGCTCAATCCAGCGATTTCCTAGTATTTCCTCTGTAAGCCAGGTGCTACATCCTAAGTGCCATACGAGAGAAGCTAGCTGAACGCCTTGTCAAAAAGCAACTTACTTCGGAGAGTTGAGCTGACCCTCAGTCGCTCACAGTTGCACACTGCCTGCAGAAAGAGTTATCAACATCTGCACCACAGCCGTTTGTCAGAGGCTTGTGAGACACAAGTGGAATAAGCAGACCTGAAGGGTGTCTCCAGCTACAGTGGAATGTATTCTGGGTACCTCTGGCTTAGAACACTGTTACGTTCTCAGTGCCCTAATAACTCAGCTAGTTGAAAGCTGGCTTGTAGGCATGCTTCCTTGTGCGAGCTGAGGTCAGGGCAGGACCCTCCGGAATCCTGACTGCCCGTAGACATAGGTCCCAGCATCCTTAGGTTAGGCGCAGGAAGACGTTGTGTGAAAAGCATGTGGAAGTGACAGGATTCTCCTCAAGTGTATCTCATCTCAATACAGACATTGCAAACGTCCTTGTTCAATGAGAGTGTAGCTCGGTCCTAGCTCCTATCAAACTGTGTAGCAGACATCTGTCTGCAAAGCATACACACTTCCGAGAGTTGACCTTATGGACTGTCCCTCCCACATCCTGCCTGCAGGCATCCTAAGTGCCATACGAGAGAAGCTAGCTGAACGCCTTGTCAAAAAGCAACTTACTTCGAGAGTTGAGCTGACCCTCAGTCGCTCACAGTTGCACATTGCCTGCAGAATGAGTTTCCAACATCTGCACCAGAGCTGTTTGTCAGAGGCTTGTGAGACGCAAGTTGAATAAGCAGACCTGGAGGGTGTCTCCAGCTGCAGTGGAGTGGTATTCTGGGTACCTCCTGCTTAGAGTACTGCTAAGTTCTCAGTGCCCAGCTAGTTGAAAGAATGCAGCTGGTTGAAAGCTGGCTTGTAGGCATGCTTCCTTGTGCGAGCTGAGGTCAGGGCAGGACCCTCCCACATCCTGACTGCCCGTAGACCTAGGTCCCAGCATCCTTATTTTAGGTGCCGGAAGAGGTTGTGTGAAAAGCATATGGAAGTGACAGGACTCTGCTCAAGTGAATCTGCGTCCAATACAGACATTGCAAACGTCCTTGTTCAATGAGAGTGTAGCTCGGTCCCAGCTCCCATCAATAAGTGTCTAGCAGCCATCTGCCTGGAAAGCGTACACACTTCTGAGAGTTGAGCTTATGGCCTATCACTCCCACATCCTGACTGCCTGTACCGTTCGCTTGTACAGCATTTCATTCTACGCGGCACAGGAGCAGAGAGAGCACCAATGACTGGCTTGTCAATTTCGCGCCTAGAGGACAGCTGCCTCCAAGGCATGCACACTCCTTTGGGTTGAGCTGATGGCTTCAACCGCCCACATGCTGACCGCCTGTACCCTTTGCAGCCAAGGGATTTTGTTGGACACGGGATTCAAGCTTTGTGAGAGGCAAGTGTCTCTTTGCTCAGTCCAGTGACTTCTGATGACTTCCTCCCTCAGATGGGTGGTACATACTAACTTCCAACCCTGCGTACCTAGTTGCAAGCTCTCTCTCGGGGGAACTTCCTTCTGTGAGATGAGCTGATTCGCGGTCCTTCCCACTTCCACACTGCCTGCACATGGAGTTATGAACATCGTCACTAGACATGTTTGTCAGAAGCTCATGGGACGCAAGGGGCAAGCTGCAGGCCTCAATGGTGCTGTCACTCGGTGCAGTAGAGCAATATTCACGCAACGTCCTGACTTCCAGTGCTGCTACATTCTCACGGCCATAAGAACGCAGCTAGTGGAAAGCTGCATTCGGGGCATGCTTCCTTTTGAGAGTTGAGCTCAACGAAGGACCGTCCACCTCGAGTCCCCCTGTGGGTGAAGCTGCTAACATCATCATGTCAGGTGCAGGGAGACGTTGTGAGAAATGCCTGTGGAAACGTCAGGCCTGCCCTCAGGGCAAGGTGAGTTGAATACAGCGATTGCCAATGACCTTGTTCAATTAGAGTGTAGCTAGGTTCTAACTCTCCTGTATGAGTGGGGAGCAGACATCTGCCTCCGAGGCATACACGACCCTGAGAGTTGAGCTTATGGCCTGTCGCTCCCACATCCTGCCTGCAGGTACACCTCGCTCCTAACAGGTCTAGGTTCGATGCGTGACTGAAGTGTTGTGAGAGGTAAGTGGAAAGTCCCGGCCCACAAGACTCGTGCATTCAAGCTCAATCTAGCGGTTTCCTAGTATTTCCTGTGTGACCCAGGTGCTACATCTTAAGTGCCATACGAGAGAAGCTAGCTGTACGCCGTATCCAAAAGCAACTTACTTGGGAGAGTTTAGCTCACCCTCAGTCCCTCACAGTTGCACACTGCCTGCAGAAAAGTTTTCCGACATCTGCACCAGAGTCGTTTGTCAGAGGCTTGTGAGTCGCAATTGGAATAAGCAGACCTGGAGGGTGTCTCCAACTGCAGTGGAGTGGTATTCTGGGAACCTCCTGGCTTTGAATACGGCTACATTCTCAGTGCCTTAAGAACGCAGCTAGTTGAAAGATGGCTGGTAGGCATGCTTCCTTGTGAGAACTGAGGTAAGGGCAGGACCGTGCCGCATCCTGACTGCCCGTAGACGTAGGTCCCAGCATCCTTATGTTAGGAGCCAGAAGAGGTTGTGAAAAAGCATGTGGAAGTGACAGGACTCTGCGCAAGTGTATCAGATCTCAATACAGACATTGCAAACGTCCTTGTTCAATGAGAGTGTAGCTCAGTCCTAGATCCCATCAAAGTGTGTAGCAGACAATTGCCTGCAAAGCGTACACACTTCCGAGAGTTGAGCTTATGGACTATCCGTCCCACATCGTGTCGGCAGGTACACCGCGCTACTAACAGGCCTAGTCCCGATGCCTGACTGAAGTGTTGTGAGAGGTAAGTGGAAAGTCCCGGCCAACAAGACTATTGCATCCAAGCTCAATCTAGCGGTTTCCTAGTATTTATTGTGTGAGCATGGTGCTACATCCTAAGTGCCATACGAGAGAAGCTAGCTAAACGCCTTGTCCAAAAGCAACATACTTCGGAGAGTTGAGCGGACCCTCAGTCCCTCAGAGTTGCACACTGCCTGCAAAAAGAGTTTCCAACATCTACACCAGAGCCGTTTGTCAGAGGCTTGTGAGATGCAAGTGGAATAAGCAGACCTGGAGGGTGTCTCCAGCGGCACTGGATTGGTATTCTGGGAACCTCCTGGTTTAGAATACTGCTACGTTCTCAGTTCCCTAAGAACGCAGCTAGATGAAAGCTGGTTTCAAGGCATGCTTCCTTGTGCGAGCTGTGGTCAGGGCAGGACTCTCCCGCATCCTGAATGCACGTCGAATTAAGTCCCAGAATCCTTATGTTAGGCGCCGGAAGAGGTTGTGTGTAAAGCATGTGGGAGTGCCAGGACTCTGCTCAAGTGAATCTGAGTCCAATACAGACATTGCAAACGTCCTTGTTCAATGAGAGTGTAGTTGGGTCCTAGAACCCATCAAAAAGTGTCTTCCAGACATCTGCCTGCAAAGCATACACATTTCCGAGAGTTGAGCTTATGGACTGTCCCTCCCACATCCTGCCTGCAGGTACACCCCGCTCCTAATACGCCTATCCCCGATGCGTGCCTGAAGTGTTGTGAGAAGTAAGTGGAAACTCCCAGCCCACAAGACTAGTGCATCCAAGTTCAATCCAGCGAATTCCTAGTGTTTCCTGTGTGAGCCAGGTGCTGCATCCTAAGTGCCATACGAGAGAAGCTAGCTGATCGCCTTGACCAAAAGCAACTTACTTCCGAGATTTGAGCTCACCCTCAGTCCCGCACAGTTGCACACTACCTGCAGAAAGAGTTTCCAACATCTGCACCAGAGCCGTTTGTCAGAGGCTTGTGTGACGCAAGTGGAATAAGTAGACCTGGATGGTGTCTCCAGCTGATGTGCAGTGGTATTCTGGGTAATTCGTGGCTTAGAGAACTGCTACCTTCTCAGTGCCCTCGGAACGCAGCTAGTTGAAAGCTGGCTTGTAGGCATGCTTCCTTGTGCGAGCTGAGGTCAGGGCAGGACCGTGCCGCATCATGACTGCCCGAAGACGTAGGTCCCAGCATCCTTATGTTAGGAGCCAGAAGAGGTTGTGAAAAAGCATGTGGAAGTGACAGGACTCTCCTCAAGTGTATCTGATCTCAATACAGATATTGCAAACGTCCTTGTTCAATGAGAGTGTAGCTCAGTCCTAGATCCCATCAGAGTGTGTAGCAGACAATTGCCTGCAAAGCGTACACACTTCCGAGAGTTGAGCTTATGGACTATCCCTCCCACATCGTGTCGTCAGGTACACCGCGCTACTAACAGGCCTAGCCCCGATGCGTGACTGAAGAGTTGTGAGAGGTAAGTGGAATGTCCCGGCCAAGAAGACTAGTGCCTCCAAGCTCAATCCAGCGAATTCCTAGTATTTATTGTGTGAGCCAGGTGCTACATCCTAAGTGCCATACGAGAGAAGCTAGCTGAACGCCTTGTCCACAAGCAACTTACTTCGGAGAGTTGAGCTCACCCTCAGTCCCTGACAGTTGCACACTGCCTGCAGAATGAGTTTCGAACATCTGCACCAGAGCCGTTTCTCAGAGGTGTGAGACGCAGTGGAATAAGCAGACCTGGATGGTGTCTCCAGCTGCAGTGGAGTGGTATTCTGGGTACCTCCTGGCTTAGAGTACTGCTACGTTCTCAGTGCCCTTAGAACGCATCTAGTTGAAAGCTGGCTTTTAGGCATGCTTCCCTGTGCGAGCTGAGCTCAGGGCAGGACCCGCCCGCATCCTGCCTGCCCATAGACAAAGGTCCCAGCATCCTTAAGTTAGGCGCCTGAAGAGGTTGTGTGAAAAGCAGGTGGAAGTGAACGGACTGTGCTCAAGTGAATCTGAGTCCAATACACACATTGCAAACGTCCTTGTTCAATGAGAGTGGAGCTCGGTCCTAGCACCCATCAATAAGTGTCTTCCCGACATCTGCCTGCAAAGCATACACACTTCCGAGAGTTGAGCTTATAGACTGTACCTCCCACATCCTGCCTGCTGGTACACCAGGCTCCTAACAAGCCTAGCCCCGATGCGTGCCTGAAGTGTTGTGAGGGATAAGTGGAAAGTCCTGGCCCACAACACTAGTGAATCCAAGCTCAATCTAGCGTTTTTTTAGTATTTCCTGTGTGAGCCAGGTGGTACATCCTAATTGCCATACGAGAGAAGCTAGCTGAACGCCTTGTCCAAAGGCAACTTTCTTCGGAGAGTTGAGGTGACCCTCAGTCCCTCACAGTTGCACACTGCCTGCAGAAAAATTTTCCAACATCTGCACCAGAGCCGTTTCTCAGAGGCTTGTGAGACGCAAGTGGAATAAGCAGACCTGGAGGGTGTCTCCAGCTGCAGTGGATTTGTATTCTGGGTACTTCGTGGCTTAGAGTACTGCTAAGTTCTCAGGGCCCTAATTACGCAGCTAGTTGAAAGCTGGCTTGTAGGCATGCTTCCTTGTGCGAGCTGAGGTCAGGGTAGGACCCTCCCGCATCCTGACTGCCGGTAGACCTAGGTCCCAGTATCCTTATGTTAGGCGCCAGAAGAGGTTGTGGAAAAGCACGTGAAAGTGACAGGATTCTCCTCAAGTGTATCTGATCTCAATACAGACATTGCAAACGTCCTTGTTCAATGAGAGTGTAGCTCGGTCCTAGCACCCATCAATAAGTGTCGTCCAGAAATCTGCCAGCAAAGCATACACACTTCCGAGAGTTGAGCTTATTGACTGTCCCTCCCACATCCTGCCTGACGGTAGACGGCGCTCCTAACAGGCCTGTCCCCGATGCGTGCCTGAAGTGTTGTGAGAGGTAAGTGGAAACTCCCGGCCCACAAGACTAGTGCATCCAAGCTCAATCTAGCGGTTTCCTTGTATTTCCTGTGTGAGCCAGGTGCTACATCCTAAGTGCCATACAAGAGAAGATAGCTGAACGCCTTGTCCAAAAGCAACTGACTTCTGAGAGTTGAGCTCACCCTCAGTCCCTCACAGTTGCACACTGCCTGCAGAAAGAGTTTCCAACATCTGCACCAGAGCCGTTTGTCAGAGGCTTGTGAGACGCAAGTGGAATAAGCAGATCTGGAGGGTGTCTCCAGCTGCAGTGGAGTGGTATTCTGGGTACCTCCTGGCTTAGAACACTGTTACCGTTCTCAGTGCCCTAGGAACGCAGCTAGTTGAAAGCTGGCTTGTAGGCATGCTTCCTTGTGCGAGCTGAGTTCAGGGCAGGACCCTCCCGAATCCTGACTGCCCGTAGACATAGGTCCCAGTATCCTCATGTTAGGGCGAGAAGAGGTTGTGTGAAAAGCATATGGAAGTGACAGGATCCTCCTCAAGTGTATCTGATCTCAATACAGACATTGCAAACGTCCTCGTTCAATGAGAGTGTAGCTCAGTCCTAGCACCCATTAATAAGTGTCTAGCAGACATCTGCCTGCAAAGCATACACACTTCCGAGAGTTGAGCTTATGGACTGTCTCTCCCACATCCTGCCTGCAGGTACACCGCGCTCCTAACAGGCCTAGCCCCGATGCGTGCCTGAAGTGTTGTGAGAGGTAAGTGGAAAGTCCCGGCCCACAAGACTAGTGCATCCAAGCTCAATCTAGCGATTTCCTAGTATTTCCTGTGTGAGCCAGGTGCTACATCCTAAGTGCCATACGAGAGAAGCTAGCTGAACGCCTTGTCCGAAAGCAACTTACTTCGGAGAGTTGAGCTGACCCTCAGTCCCTCACAGTTGCACACTGCCTGCAGAAAGAGTTTCCAACATCTGCACCACAGCCGTTTGTCAGAGGCTTGTGAGACGCAAGTGGAATAAGCAGACCTGGAGGGTGTCTCCAGCTGCAGTGGAGTGGTATTCTGGGTACCTCCTGGCTTAGAGTACTGTTACGTTCTCAGTGCCCGAGGAACGCAGCTAGTTGAAAGCTGGCTTGTAGGCGTGCTTCCTTGTGCGAGCTGAGTTCAGGGCAGGACCCTCCCGCATTCTGACTGCCCGTAGACGTAGGTCCCAGCATCCTTATGTTAGGTGCCGGAAGAGGTTGTGTGAAGAGCATGTGGAAGTGACAGGATTCTCCTCAGGTGTATCTGATCTCAATGCAGACATTGCAAACGTCCTTGTTCAATGAGAGTGTAGCTCGGTCCTAGCTCCCATCAAAGTGTCTAGCAGACATCTGCCTGCAAAGCATACACACTTCCGAGAGTTGGGCTTATGGACTGTCCCTCCCACATCCTGCCTGCACGTACACCGCGCTCCTAACAGGCCTAGCCCCGATGCGTGCCTGAAGTGTTGTGAGAGGTAAGTGGAAAGTCCCGGCCCACAAGACTAGTGCATCCAAGCTCAACCCAGCGATTTCCTAGTATTTCCTGTGTGAGCCAGGTGCTACATCCTAAGTGCCATACGAGAGAAGCTAGCTGAACGCCTTGTCAAAAGCAACTTACTTCGGAGAGTTGAGCTCACCCTCAGTCCCTCACAGTTGCACACTGCCTGCAGAAAGAGTTTCCAACATCTGCACCACAGCCGTTTGTCAGAGGCTTGTGAGACGCAAGTGGAATAAGCAGACCTGGAGGGTGTCTCCAGCTGCAGTGGAGTGGTATTCTGGGTACCTCCTGGCTTAGAACACTGTTACGTTCTCAGTGCCCGAGGAACGCAGCTAGTTGAAAGCTGGCTTGTAGGCGTGCTTCCTTGTGCGAGCTGAGTTCAGGGCAGGACCCTCCCGCATTCTGACTGCCCGTAGACGTAGGTCCCAGCATCCTTATGTTAGGTGCCGGAAGAGGTTGTGTGAAGAGCATGTGGAAGTGACAGGATTCTCCTCAGGTGTATCTGATCTCAATGCAGACATTGCAAACGTCCTTGTTCAATGAGAGTGTAGCTCGGTCCTAGCTCCCATCAAAGTGTCTAGCAGACATCTGCCTGCAAAGCATACACACTTCCGAGAGTTGGGCTTATGGACTGTCCCTCCCACATCCTGCCTGCACGTACACCGCGCTCCTAACAGGCCTAGCCCCGATGCGTGCCTGAAGTGTTGTGAGAGGTAAGTGGAAAGTCCCGGCCCACAAGACTAGTGCATCCAAGCTCAACCCAGCGATTTCCTAGTATTTCCTGTGTGAGCCAGGTGCTACATCCTAAGTGCCATACGAGAGAAGCTAGCTGAACGCCTTGTCCGAAAGCAACTTACTTCGGAGAGTTGAGCTCACCCTCAGTCCCTCACAGTTGCACACTGCCTGCAGAAAGAGTTTCCAACATCTGCACCACAGCCGTTTGTCAGAGGCTTGTGAGACGCAAGTGGAATAAGCAGACCTGGAGGGTGTCTCCAGCTGCAGTGGAGTGGTATTCTGGGTACCTCCTGGCTTAGAACACTGTTACGTTCTCAGTGCCCGAGGAACGCAGCTAGTTGAAAGCTGGCTTGTAGGCGTGCTTCCTTGTGCGAGCTGAGTTCAGGGCAGGACCCTCCCGCATTCTGACTGCCCGTAGACGTAGGTCCCAGCATCCTTATGTTAGGTGCCGGAAGAGGTTGTGTGAAGAGCATGTGGAAGTGACAGGATTCTCCTCAGGTGTATCTGATCTCAATGCAGACATTGCAAACGTCCTTGTTCAATGAGAGTGTAGCTCGGTCCTAGCTCCCATCAAAGTGTCTAGCAGACATCTGCCTGCAAAGCATACACACTTCCGAGAGTTGGGCTTATGGACTGTCCCTCCCACATCCTGCCTGCACGTACACCGCGCTCCTAACAGGCCTAGCCCCGATGCGTGCCTGAAGTGTTGTGAGAGGTAAGTGGAAAGTCCCGGCCCACAAGACTAGTGCATCCAAGCTCAACCCAGCGATTTCCTAGTATTTCCTGTGTGAGCCAGGTGCGACATCCTAAGTGCCATACGAGAGAAGCTAGCTGAACGCCTTGTCCGAAAGCAACTTACTTCGGAGAGTTGAGCTCACCCTCAGTCCCTCACAGTTGCACACTGCCTGCAGAAAGAGTTTCCAACATCTGCACCACAGCCGTTTGTCAGAGGCTTGTGAGACGCAAGTGGAATAAGCAGACCTGGAGGGTGTCTCCAGCTGCAGTGGAGTGGTATTCTGGGTACCTCCTGGCTTAGAACACTGTTACGTTCTCAGTGCCCGAGGAACGCAGCTAGTTGAAAGCTGGCTTGTAGGCGTGCTTCCTTGTGCGAGCTGAGTTCAGGGCAGGACCCTCCCGCATTCTGACTGCCCGTAGACGTAGGTCCCAGCATCCTTATGTTAGGTGCCGGAAGAGGTTGTGTGAAGAGCATGTGGAAGTGACAGGATTCTCCTCAGGTGTATCTGATCTCAATGCAGACATTGCAAACGTCCTTGTTCAATGAGAGTGTAGCTCGGTCCTAGCTCCCATCAAAGTGTCTAGCAGACATCTGCCTGCAAAGCATACACACTTCCGAGAGTTGGGCTTATGGACTGTCCCTCCCACATCCTGCCTGCACGTACACCGCGCTCCTAACAGGCCTAGCCCCGATGCGTGCCTGAAGTGTTGTGAGAGGTAAGTGGAAAGTCCCGGCCCACAAGACTAGTGCATCCAAGCTCAACCCAGCGATTTCCTAGTATTTCCTGTGTGAGCCAGGTGCGACATCCTAAGTGCCATACGAGAGAAGCTAGCTGAACGCCTTGTCCGAAAGCAACTTACTTCGGAGAGTTGAGCTCACCCTCAGTCCCTCACAGTTGCACACTGCCTGCAGAAAGAGTTTCCAACATCTGCACCACAGCCGTTTGTCAGAGGCTTGTGAGACGCAAGTGGAATAAGCAGACCTGGAGGGTGTCTCCAGCTGCAGTGGAGTGGTATTCTGGGTACCTCCTGGCTTAGAACACTGTTACGTTCTCAGTGCCCGAGGAACGCAGCTAGTTGAAAGCTGGCTTGTAGGCGTGCTTCCTTGTGCGAGCTGAGTTCAGGGCAGGACCCTCCCGCATTCTGACTGCCCGTAGACGTAGGTCCCAGCATCCTTATGTTAGGTGCCGGAAGAGGTTGTGTGAAGAGCATGTGGAAGTGACAGGATTCTCCTCAGGTGTATCTGATCTCAATGCAGACATTGCAAACGTCCTTGTTCAATGAGAGTGTAGCTCGGTCCTAGCTCCCATCAAAGTGTCTAGCAGACATCTGCCTGCAAAGCATACACACTTCCGAGAGTTGGGCTTATGGACTGTCCCTCCCACATCCTGCCTGCACGTACACCGCGCTCCTAACAGGCCTAGCCCCGATGCGTGCCTGAAGTGTTGTGAGAGGTAAGTGGAAAGTCCCGGCCCACAAGACTAGTGCATCCAAGCTCAACCCAGCGATTTCCTAGTATTTCCTGTGTGAGCCAGGTGCGACATCCTAAGTGCCATACGAGAGAAGCTAGCTGAACGCCTTGTCCGAAAGCAACTTACTTCGGAGAGTTGAGCTCACCCTCAGTCCCTCACAGTTGCACACTGCCTGCAGAAAGAGTTTCCAACATCTGCACCACAGCCGTTTGTCAGAGGCTTGTGAGACGCAAGTGGAATAAGCAGACCTGGAGGGTGTCTCCAGCTGCAGTGGAGTGGTATTCTGGGTACCTCCTGGCTTAGAACACTGTTACGTTCTCAGTGCCCGAGGAACGCAGCTAGTTGAAAGCTGGCTTGTAGGCGTGCTTCCTTGTGCGAGCTGAGTTCAGGGCAGGACCCTCCCGCATTCTGACTGCCCGTAGACGTAGGTCCCAGCATCCTTATGTTAGGTGCCGGAAGAGGTTGTGTGAAGAGCATGTGGAAGTGACAGGATTCTCCTCAGGTGTATCTGATCTCAATGCAGACATTGCAAACGTCCTTGTTCAATGAGAGTGTAGCTCGGTCCTAGCTCCCATCAAAGTGTCTAGCAGACATCTGCCTGCAAAGCATACACACTTCCGAGAGTTGGGCTTATGGACTGTCCCTCCCACATCCTGCCTGCACGTACACCGCGCTCCTAACAGGCCTAGCCCCGATGCGTGCCTGAAGTGTTGTGAGAGGTAAGTGGAAAGTCCCGGCCCACAAGACTAGTGCATCCAAGCTCAACCCAGCGATTTCCTAGTATTTCCTGTGTGAGCCAGGTGCGACATCCTAAGTGCCATACGAGAGAAGCTAGCTGAACGCCTTGTCCGAAAGCAACTTACTTCGGAGAGTTGAGCTCACCCTCAGTCCCTCACAGTTGCACACTGCCTGCAGAAAGAGTTTCCAACATCTGCACCACAGCCGTTTGTCAGAGGCTTGTGAGACGCAAGTGGAATAAGCAGACCTGGAGGGTGTCTCCAGCTGCAGTGGAGTGGTATTCTGGGTACCTCCTGGCTTAGAACACTGTTACGTTCTCAGTGCCCGAGGAACGCAGCTAGTTGAAAGCTGGCTTGTAGGCGTGCTTCCTTGTGCGAGCTGAGTTCAGGGCAGGACCCTCCCGCATTCTGACTGCCCGTAGACGTAGGTCCCAGCATCCTTATGTTAGGTGCCGGAAGAGGTTGTGTGAAGAGCATGTGGAAGTGACAGGATTCTCCTCAGGTGTATCTGATCTCAATGCAGACATTGCAAACGTCCTTGTTCAATGAGAGTGTAGCTCGGTCCTAGCTCCCATCAAAGTGTCTAGCAGACATCTGCCTGCAAAGCATACACACTTCCGAGAGTTGGGCTTATGGACTGTCCCTCCCACATCCTGCCTGCACGTACACCGCGCTCCTAACAGGCCTAGCCCCGATGCGTGCCTGAAGTGTTGTGAGAGGTAAGTGGAAAGTCCCGGCCCACAAGACTAGTGCATCCAAGCTCAACCCAGCGATTTCCTAGTATTTCCTGTGTGAGCCAGGTGCGACATCCTAAGTGCCATACGAGAGAAGCTAGCTGAACGCCTTGTCCGAAAGCAACTTACTTCGGAGAGTTGAGCTCACCCTCAGTCCCTCACAGTTGCACACTGCCTGCAGAAAGAGTTTCCAACATCTGCACCACAGCCGTTTGTCAGAGGCTTGTGAGACGCAAGTGGAATAAGCAGACCTGGAGGGTGTCTCCAGCTGCAGTGGAGTGGTATTCTGGGTACCTCCTGGCTTAGAACACTGTTACGTTCTCAGTGCCCGAGGAACGCAGCTAGTTGAAAGCTGGCTTGTAGGCGTGCTTCCTTGTGCGAGCTGAGTTCAGGGCAGGACCCTCCCGCATTCTGACTGCCCGTAGACGTAGGTCCCAGCATCCTTATGTTAGGTGCCGGAAGAGGTTGTGTGAAGAGCATGTGGAAGTGACAGGATTCTCCTCAGGTGTATCTGATCTCAATGCAGACATTGCAAACGTCCTTGTTCAATGAGAGTGTAGCTCGGTCCTAGCTCCCATCAAAGTGTCTAGCAGACATCTGCCTGCAAAGCATACACACTTCCGAGAGTTGGGCTTATGGACTGTCCCTCCCACATCCTGCCTGCAAAGTAC
>NW_024570700.1:0-38400 GCF_018345385.1 Vulpes lagopus | reverse complement strand
TTCAACCAGACCCCCAGAATGAGAAGGCCACAGCTCCGGGTTCAGTTTAAATGAAAACGTCGGTGGGGCCTGTGGGCAACCACGGGCCCCCTCCCACTCCTGGAGCTTTCTGGGTTTTATCCTTGCTTAAAAAAAATCCTGTCGCTTTACTTACTTTTTCTTGTTCCACAGATTCATGCTTCGACTCCGTGAAAAAAGAACCTGAATTTTCATTTCATTGCTCTGCACTTCTTTTACCAAGCTCCCTGGGAAATTACTTCATTGGCTTATCCCATCCATCTCCCCTCCTCAATCCTTGGGTCTTCACCACCAAAGGCCAAGAACCAAGAGATCGGGGAGGGGGGAAACCGGGGATAGGGGGAATTTAAGGCAAAGAAATATAGATTAAATTCCCATCTGCTTTTTAAAAATGATTTGGTTATTTACTCAGAGGACACAGAGAGAGGAGAGAGAAAGAAGAGGGCAGAGACAGAGACAAAGGGGAGAATTTGGCCCCCCTGGGGGTTAGCCCAAATGTGGGACCCCATCCTTGGACCCCAGGTCATGCCCTGAGCCAAAGGCAGATGCTCACCACTGAGCCACCCGGGGCATCCTACATTACATTCCAAAACAAACTTGAATTTCCAAAACAAATACTTGAACGACAGAGTGGGACATTCTTCAAGAATTCACAGCTGCCTGAATGTTAATGCTTTGCTAGAGGCCAAAGCAAAATTTGTTTGCTGATAGCCAGACCTCCAGGATCCTGTAATTTTTTTTCCCCTTTGGGGGAAAACCCTTTTTGGAAAACTTCTTTTATTCAGAGTCCCCCCCCCCACCAGCAACTTTAAAGTTTATAACCAAGGCTCTCATGATCCTGATGAAGCACTTCAGGCAGGGGGTCCGGGTCCCATACTTTAATAAAAACACCTTTATGGAAAATGTTTTCAAGGATTCTCTCTTACCCGGGCGCCTGGCCCACATACTCCAGGTACATCTCTGAGTTAATTTGCATCGGCACATCGGGGAAGTACGGAAATTTTTGCTATCTTTCTTGAAAGACATTTTCTGGAGGGGGACATTCCGTCTGTTAAAATCGGGGGCTTTTTTTTTTTTCTTTCCTGGGATATAAGTAGCTAGCTAGGTAATGATAGAGTGATAGATCTACTGATAGATCGATCCCGGAACATGAATAGATGTTTATAAAAACAAACATAAAAAACAAAAATCTATGTTTCCACTTAATATATTTATTTTTAAATGTATTACTGATAATTAAAATTATTACTATAAACGAACTATAGATTTATATTTAAATATGCAAAAAAAAAAATATTTCTATATCTAATCTCTACGTCCCATTTTTAAAAGATCTCCCTTTTGAATAGAGACAAAATGGTTGGGAATAGATGTATGCAGAAAGAGAGAGAAATAGATATGACCAAAAAATAGCGAGGTTTGCTTTCAAATTCTACCCAAACGACCTCTCCTCACAACAGGCAAACCCCACACACACATACTAAAGAGCCTTCGGGTATGTGGCCTTGGACAGGAAATAACAAAAATTGATTGCCATCTCTTCTCCAAATTTAAGGTGCCACCATTCTCCAGAAGACCTACACAGACGAGCAGCAAGCACATGAAAATGCCCCAAAGTCACCTTTTCATCAGGGAGATAAAACAAAACCACAATGAGATACCACTACACAGTGAAAAAGGGGGAAAATAACAAGAGGGGAAACGCAAATGTGGAGAGGATGTGGAGAAAGTGGAACACTCTTGCATTGTTGGAGGGATTGTAACTGGAGCAACCCTTGAAAAACAGTGTGGAGGTTCCTCAAAAGTTTGGGAAAAGGAGCTATACTACAACCCACCCAAAAGCACTGGGTATTTACCCCAAAGACAAAAGATGTTGCAATGACTGGACACTTTCACCCCATGTTTTCCAACGGCAATGTTAAAAGCAAACTGTGGAGGACTTTTATGTCCTTCACATGAAAGGATAAAGAAGATGTGGTCTGGGGATTCCTGGGTGGTCAGCGGTTTGGCGCCTGCCTTTGGCCCAGGGCAGGATCCTGGAGGGCCCGGGATCGAATCCCACATCGGGCTCCCGGTGCTGAGCCTGCTTCTCCTCTGCCTATGTCTTGCCTCTTCTCTCTGTGTGTGTTAAATATCATAAATAAAAATTTTTTAAAAATTTTAAAAAAATTTAAAAAAAAGATTTGGGCTATTATAAATGTATTATATTTAGCCACTGCAAGGAGAATACTTTCCATTTTTCCCTGGGGCATGGAACTGGAGGGGATTATGCTGATTTAAAAAAAGCCAGTGGAAAAAAGAATTTTCATACGGTTTCACTCTTATGTCGAATGTAGAAACAGTGAAAAGGATCATAAGGGAGGGGGGGGGAAAAGAGGGAGAAAATTGAGGGGAGGCAGTGTTTCCCAAGATTGCCCAATTGAAAAAACCACTGAACCCCACACGATGCAAAAACCCAAAGGGGTTTTTTTACAAGCTCGAGCTTTGGGGCCAAGTGTACCCGACCACAGCGGAAACAGGGGGCTTGGACTCGAGGGCTTAGGGGAGTAGGCTTTTTAGGGGCCGTGGCCCTGGGTACGCAGAAAGTTGCACAGTTTATGTCGGTCCACACACAAGTGGCCGTTGAATTTTCATCTTACCCTGTAGTATCCATTTGAGCTGGCCTATTACTTTGCTCGAATGGGCACAGTTTTGGTGGGCACAAGCAGGGTTACAGGTTATGAGCTGATTTCCAGTTAGGGTGTGCCATGGCTTGACAGGGGGGGCAGTGCTTAACAATAAGCTGGTTACGTGGGGGTCACCAGCGGTGGCGGGTTTTTGGAAAACAAAATGGAATCAGTACTGCTCTGTGTCCAGGGGGGGGGGATTTTTTTTAAAATTTTCCCTGGCCCCTCACAGAAGTTTAAACTATGAGAGACCCAACTGGGGGAAACAAAGGATTGCAGAAGGGGGGGTGGGTGGGAGGATGTGTACTGGGGGAGGGGACATTAAGGAGGGCAGTGATGTGGAATAAAATCTGGGAAATTTTATACTACTTGTTGCAAATTAAATTTTAATTTAAAAATTTTTTTTTAATTTTTTAAATTTTAAAAATTTAAAAAGGACTGGAGGGCTCGCCTTTCCTCACAATTCATTTATGAAATGACTTCATAATCAAAAAAAGATTGAATGGAGGGAAAATGACCTGCACCCCTTTCCCAGTTCAAATAAATTAAGTATTCTAAAAAAAGCAAATCAAAGTTCCAGAAGGAAAAAATGCAAAAAACGATGAGGGAGAAAGAGAAATGAATTCACTTTTTGTGTTTTTAAATTATAAATGGTCCAATAATGACAAATCTGTGACTGTCTTTAAAAAACAAAGGGGTTAGGGATCCCTGGGTGGGGCGCGTTTGGGCCTGCTTTGGGCCCCCAGGGCGCGATCCGGGAGACCCGGGATCAAATTTCCCACATCGGGCCCCCGGGTGCTGGAGCCTGTTCTCCCTCGCTATGTCTCTCCCTTTTTTTTTCTCTCTCTCTCTGGGGTGACTACAAAATTTAAAGAAAAATTTAAAAAACAAAAAAAAAAACAAAAAAACAAAAAAAAAGAAAGAGTTAATGAACGGTATGGAGACGATCCCCTCACAAAGATAAGGAAAACCAAGAAGACACGAGAAGTAATGCACACTGCTCAGAAATTTCCCACGGGTGGCAAGGCGCAAAGCCAAGACTCATTCGGGTTTCCGGGAGTTTTTAAACGACCAAAACACGTTAACGCACAGCTTCAGCTCATTAAAATTAGATCACTTTAGCTCAAAAAAAACATTAAAGCCAAAGTAGTCTTTCTTCTGCCAGATAGTTAATTTCATGAAGCCCCCAAAAAGGGATTCGAATTAGGTCTCAGGCGCCATCAGAATACGCCTGTTTGGAATTAATTAAACAAAGGTATTCCCTAAAAAAACCTCAGCCGTGAGACTTGCTTACCCTTTCACTTTCCAAGTCTTCATGCTTCTATATCAAATTTTCCCCAAATTTTTTCAGAAAAACCCAAACCCTTCTCAGATTAGTTTGTCCCAAGCCGAGAACTAAGTGCGGGTTTAATTTTTAATCAATGTTAAAAATATTTTAACAGAATTTCAAAGGGCAACACTGTTATTTACATCATCTACCCCTTATAACTAACGGGGGGGGGGTAATCCTGAAACTAGATGCGTCTTTACTTTATTTTATGAAAGTATAAAAGCAAAAAGGGAAAAACCCCAAAAATTGTCATTTCACAATGCCTATCTAAACTAGTTATTTTCAATGGTCTGTCTTGATGCAACAATCTCTGGGAGCCCTTTCTTCAGACCTAGCTCTACCCCCAATAAGCGTAACTTGGACAATCCAATCCCCAGAACTCTCATTTTCTTTCCGTGCCCAGGGAGGACAGGCTGATGATCCCTCATTCCCTCTCAGACCTGAATGCTTTGTGGGGGGGCCAAACCTCTATACTGACACAAAAATGGGGGATCTATAAAATACTCAATGCTAAACTATAAAACTACCTTTTAGATAGATCCTAGTATTTTAGTTTCATCCCTATGGTGATAGAAAATCCCCAAAATCTATAACCCCTTTCTATCATAAGCGGGGGCTATATGGGGGCCAAGCCACTAGAAATAATAATAGTTGTCAGAACAGCCATCTGCCTCTGTCCTTTCTTTTTAAGCCCAAGCCTTCAAAAACTCATTATTATTTCTGAGGGTCCGGTTAAAAATGTAGGGAAACCTAAACCTGCCCCTCTTACCTAAAAAAAAATAAAATTTTGGGTGGCCATAAAATTTAAAAAGCTCTCCGGTTATTCCTTGCACACTAACATTTGGAAAAACCCCTGGCTAGGGACCAAGGAAAAGTGATTTACCTTAAAATAGCAAAATTTGAAATCCATGTCTTTCCTATTTTAAAATCATAATAATAAAGAAATGAAACAGTGAAAAAAGGGAAGGAGCAAAGATAGGGATGGGGCAGAAACAAAATGCCAGTCAAAAATGTATTTACATAAAGTTTGTCTTTCAAAAAATTTAGGAACAGAGACTCCAAACTCATGGAAATATGTTAAAGGCACACAGGTGGGCAAATGAAGAGCTCCCGTGGCCAGAGAGGAGACCAAATAAGCACAAAAAAGTATGTTGGATTATAACCCAAAGCAAAAAAAATCCCGAATCTTTACTAATATTAAAAATTGTAAAAGAAAGGGAAAAGGGGCACCTGGGGGGCTCATCAGTTAAGCCCTTTTGCTTAGGCTCAGATCAGATCCGGTCTCAAGGCAGGCTTTCCCCGGTTCAGCAGGGAACTGCTCCCCCTCCTCGGCCCCCCCTTTGCTCATGCTTTTTCTCCTCTCTCTCTCAAATAAATAAATAACATCTGTGAAAAAAAAAACAAACAAAAAAAACAGAAGAAAAGAAATCTCCCTGTAAAAAAAAAAAAAAAAAAAAAAAAAAAAAAAAAAAAAAAAAAAAAAAATCTCCCAGTAGAAGAAATTCAAAAAAAATTTGTGCAGACATTCCCCTCAAGTGGATGAGAAATAGCTCACATCTTATGTGTGGAATACACTAGTAACTTCCTTCTACAAATATGTTAAAAAAAGTTAAAATAAATAATAATAATAATAATCACTTTACTATGGAGAAGCTGACAAAACCAAACCTCAGCAAGATGATCAGATGGGATCCCCACTGATAAATCTGTTGAAAAATTTTCCTTTAATGAAATAAAAAAGTGGCAGTATTCTCTGTATTTTATCCACAATCACGTTCAACATGAATAAACGACAAAAAGTCCCAACTGAGGAGATTTAAACAAAATACCCTATCTCAAGGTGTTCAAAAAACAACAAGGAAAGGCAAAAAACTGTCACAATCAGAGGAGCTAAGAAACTGAGACAAGTGTATGTAAAGTGAGGGATGGAACTTAGCAAAAACTAAGAAACCTGAATAAAGTATGTATGGTCTTTGGTTAATGAAAAAATTTTCAAAATGATTCTTTTAGCTAATTTTTGTACTTTTACTAATATAAAAAATCGATAATTGGAGACATCGAGGGGCGATGCATGAGAATTCTCTGAAACTGTTTTCTCAATTTCCCTGTAAATCTTGGTTTTTTTTTTCTAATAAATAAGATTTTTTGAAAATTGATTTAAAAATGAAAGCGGTCCAAGTGGAAGACACTTTAAGAATTTTTTAAAAATTTAAATTTTGCCTTATTCTTAAACAGTTCCTTCAATGGGAACAAAGTAAAATTTTTTATATCAGAAGGAAAGAAAAAAAAGGGGGGGGGGGAAACACGTATAAGGGCCCCCTCAACCCTGAAAGCAGGAAAGGAAAAATAAATAGAAAAATCAGATAAAAATACTTTTTATATTAAACACCATTTTTTGCAAGTGCTTTTAAAAAATTACAATGCCTAACATTTATTTCCTTGACATTTGTTTTCCCAAAGGTTCACAGTGCTTCAGTTTTCGGTTAAAAAAGGGATTGTGTAAAATTTTATTAAAAAATTTAGGGGGAAATTCCTGCCAGATAATACTTTATTTTGTTTTATTCAGTTCCTCCTAATCCCGACCCTTTTTAGTTAGGGGTTTCAACTATAGCAATGCCTTAAAAGGGCCCAAATTTTTTTAAGTTGTATTAAAAATCCCTAAGGGAAAATAAAGTATCGTTTTTCCTTCGCCAATTGGCACACAGTAGCCCCTGATAAAATACTGAGAGTGAATGGTTAAAAAATTGTTTTTTTTTTCATTTCATTCAGCAATTTCTTCTTATCTTGTTCCATTCATTTTCTAATTTATCAACATAACTCAAGAAGGTTAGGGATCCAGTAATTTTTTAAGTATTTGGTGCTACCTACTATGTGCAAGGTGCTGGGAAATCCCAAAGTTAACCAGCTAGTTTTGGGCAGTCCCTATCCCCCCCAGCCATGTGGTGGGGAGAAAAAAAGGGGGATACAAAACCAAAAAGTGACAGAAAAAACGACAAGCAAGTTTATAGGCCAATAAAAAGAAAAAAATACAGTTTACTACAAGTACAATTTAAGAAGGCTTAGTCAAACTGGGACCTCAGAGAAGTAACAGAAGAAGCAACATTTATATTAAGACATAGAGAAAAGGGGAAGGTAAGTGTGAAGGAATATTATGAAGAAAAGAAGGTTTTTTGCCCCTGAATTGTTTGGCTCTGGGAAGTCCCTTGAGCTTAACTCTGAACCTTCCTCTTTCTCTCAAAAAAGGACAAAAAATGCCCCGTGCCACAAGCTTAATGAGTAAAAAAGTTGGCTTTAATTTACCTTACCCAGACTTAGGAAGACTTAATAAACATTTTCTGGTGGGCCAAACAGCCCGGAGCAGGTTTCCCGAGTTCAATCCACTTAAAAATAGCGTTTGGAAACCCTTGGACAAAATGTTTTCAAAACCATCCTTTTAAATTGGCCCATCAAGATAACAGTACCTTTTCCCAAAAGGGTTGTTGGGGACCCCCGGAGTTTTTTATGTGAAGACACAATTCTTGCACATAATATGTGCCCTATGAATGTTAAATTTATTAGCAATAAAGAAATCCTACAACAGTCCAATGAGGTGTTCAGAAATTATTCTATACTTTTAAGCAATTGATATCAAAAAGAACCTAAGTGCCTTCCGTGTTTACTTGCTAACCATTCCATTATCTGAAACCCAAAAACACAATTTCTGATTCTAAAACCCCACCCCAAAAGGCCTCCTCAAGCCCCAGGAAAATTCCTTCTTGGTCTCAGAAGAATCCTTCACATAATAAAAATGACCATGGTAATAATGTTTTCCGGTTTCTTTCCCCCAAACCATAAAGATGCCCTTCCCGATGAGTGATGAGGTGAAAGAAGAGATGAGAAACCCTCCCCCTCTGAAATTTCTTGTGCAGAATATTTTAAAACCCTAGTACTACGGATAGTAAATTATCCTTATTACAGGAAACGTCTCAGATTGGAAACTGAGGGAATCAAGGGCAGAGAAAAACGCTTTGACTGCTCTTCTCTTTTAAAAAAAAGGAGATTTTCTATAAAAGGTGTCAAAAATACCTTAGGGAATAAGAGACTACGCATCCAATCCCGCGACAGTCGGAAGCCCACAATCAGGTTTTTCCAGATCCCAAATCCGGGCCTGTCCCCCAACACATGCTGCCAAGCTGAGGTCATTTGCAATTGCTCTCTTGGGGACTCCGGAAAGGGGAGGAAGGAGCTACATGGGAAGGGACGGGACGCCCAGAGGCCGAGAAAATTAAGCCATTCCATTTAAGTTCAGCGTTCGCCGTCATCCCCAGCCCCGGAAGAAGAGCTAAAATTTTCATTACTTCGTCACGCAAAAAAAACAAAATTTTAAACAGCTTAAAGTAGAGGCCCCTATTAGCATAAAACTGAGCCGAGGCAAGGGCAGGAACCCCTATTAGAATGAGAAAAGAGCTCAATGCCCTTGAAGGCCCCATTCAAATGAAAACAGAACTTGAGAATGCTCAAGCCCTTCGGGGAGGCCCCCCCAACCACCCCTTTAAAAAACTAACTAAGGATCCCGGGTGGCGCGCGGTTTTTGGCGCCTGCCTTTGGCCAGGGCGCGATCCCTGGGCCCCGGGGATCGAATCCCAGTCGGGCTCCCGTGCATGGACCTGCTTTCTCCCCCCCTTCCCCTGTGCCCCTCCTTTTCTCTCTCTCTGTATGACTATCATAAATAAATAAAAAAATAAAAAAAAAAAAAAAAAACCCAGCTAAAACCCCCCCTCGGGGTCCAAGTCTCTGCTCCGCTGTGTCGGGTATATTGGACACAAGCTCGAGCTTGAAAATAAACCCTCCTGTGTTTGCATTAGTGTGGCTTGGGGGTTTGTTCCCTTGGTTTTCACAATCTTGGACAACAGTCTGGTAAAAAAAAAAAACCCCAAAAGGGAACTGGGGCGCGCAGAGTGAAGCAGGCTTCCGAGAGAAGCGCGGGGGACCCGGGGGCTTGGGGCTCTTTGTGGAACCCCCTGCTGCCCGGGGGGGGGGGGGGGGGGTTTTCACCCCCAGAGCCAGAGGACCAACCTGCTGACGCCCCCCAGCGCTGATTTCCCAAACAGCGCGGGCCCCGCTGGGGGCCCCAGAGGCGCTGACGGCCCACGCCGCCTCGCCCACAGGTGATTCCCAGGCACATGCGCATCTGACAATCAGCCCCTTTCCCCCCATCCCAGCCCCTGCACAACACTCCCCTGACACCAAGTGGTCGAAAACGCACGGTGGCGCAGAGCTAAAGCTCTGCCGGGAAAAAGTGGGGTCTATTTCCTTTGTTTTTGGGGGGGCTTTATTTTCATTTATTTTCTTTGATTCTTTTTTATTAATTGCTTTCTTTTACTTTTTATCTCATTATTTTTCCAGAAAAGAAGAAAAAAAAAAAACCCCAAGAAAACAATAACAACTGCCCCCCCCCAAAAAAAAAAAAAAAAACCCCCCAATTTTTCCCCTGCTTTTTTAAAGATTCTAAACCCCAAAAATAGGAAAACAATTAAATTACATGAAATAAAAAAAGAAAAAAAATTAAGGGGCATACATAAAAAAAAACCAACTCCCTAACCTAATTCCCTTTTTACCCTTTTCCAAAACCGTACCCTTTACCCTGGGCTTGACCTTTAAAAACCCAAAATAACCCCAACCAAACCTAACCCCAAACAACCAAACCCCAACCCCCCATTCTAATCCCAACCCTTGCCTAAAACCCCAACCTACCCTTACTTTAAAACCCCAAAAACCCCCCCCAACCCCAACTCCCCCACCCTAACCCCCAACCCTAACTGCAAACCTAAGCCCAAACCCCAACTCTAAAACCCTAACCCTAACCCCAACCCCCAACTCCTGCCCTAACCCTAAGCCTAAACCCTAACCCCAACCTAAACCCTGCCCTAACCCTAACCCCTATGCCTAAACCCTAAAAACCCCCTCCGAACTCCTAACCACTGACCCTTACAATTTCCCTCACCCCAACCTTAATCCTACCATAAGCATAAACACAAAACCCCCAACATCTAACCCAAAAACCCAACCACCAACTGTCTCCCCCCCCCTCCCTACCCTTCTTCTAACCCCTTCACTTACCCTGGGTTCTGAGGAGTTTCCCCTTTTTGATGTGGACGTGCCCCCCAAAGGCAACTCCAGAGCCCCAAAGGGGGGCCTGAGAAAACCGGGTCCTGTAGTCAGCGCGGCCCCACGGGTTCCCGATATAGTCAGTGGGGTCCCCGAGGACACGTCTCCTGTCACTGTGGATAGGTCTCACATCCCCGGAAGCCTCACAGCAAGGTCCCCAGAGGCCGAGGGGTCCCGTCAGCCTGGACATGGCCCCACGACCCCCCCGGAAAATCACCACGGGGGGCCTGAGGGGCTGTAGACTCCTATCAGCATAGAGCAGCCCCAATGTCCCAAACCAAAAATGCAGGTCCCGAGGAGGCGGGGGGCCCGTCAGTGTTGACGTGGGCCCCACTTTTTCCAAAACCCCCCATAAAAAACCCGAGGAGGCGGGGGCTTTTCCCTTTGGCATGGACGTGGCCCCAAAACCCTTTCCCCAAACCTTCCAGTGGGGTCCCGAGGGGGTCGAGAATCCTGTCAGTGTGGATGCGGCACCCAAACTTTCTAGGCCTACCGCAAAAGGGCCCCGACAAGGCTGGGGCCCCCTGTCCGCATGGAGCATTCCCATTTTCCCGAGTCTACACCGGGGGTCCTGAGGAAGTCAGCGTCTGGTTTTTTTTTTTTGGTGGATGTGGCGCCAAGGGCCTCCAAAACTCCCCCCCTGTGTTTTAGGAAGCCGGGGTTCCTGTCAAACCCGGGTGTGGCCCCCAGGTTCCAGAAACCTTTAACTTATGTCTGAGGGCTGGGAGGGTCCTGCCGATGGGCGCGGCCCACATCTTCCCCGAAGCCTTCCCCCTGGTTCCTGAGGCAGGCCCCGGGGCTCCTGTCTGCGTGGTGTTGGCCCCCATCTTCTGAAGCCTACCGCGGGTCCTGAGAAGGGGCCCCCTGAAAAGCGGGGAACTGGGGCCCCTGTCCTCCTGAAGCCTCACTGCGGTCCTGAGGAGGCTGCGTCTCGCGTGGACGCGACCCCACCCCTCCTCAGCCCCCCCAGCACAGGTGGCTCCTTTTTAGTGCAAGCGGACAAAGGTTTTTTTTGCGCATGCGCGACCCTTGGGCAGGGTCGGGGGGCGCTTAGGCCCCTGCAAGGGGGGCCGTGCGGGGAGGCGGTGCCCCTGGGGCCCTGGGGCCACACCTGCCTCCTTCCGGGCCCCATGAGGCCTGTGAGCTTCGGAAAACCCGTCTCACTGAAACGAGCCCAACACCCGGCTTTCTAGAAATATTAGGACGATGAATTGGAGCCCACAGGACGCAAAATAAAAAAATTGGGGACCAAACTTTACCACGCCCCTACAAACCCACTCAACCCTCTTCCACTGGGGGGGGGACCGCGGGCTGGTGCAGCCACCCTGGAAAAGTGTGGAGGCCCTCGGGGAAGTTACAAATAGAGCCCCGCGCCAGCAGGGTGCCCCGGGCCGGGGAGCTCACTCAGAAGATACAGATGCAGTGAACCCCGGGAAAACTGCCCCCAATGTCCACAGCAGCGGGTTCACAGTAGCCCCCGTGAGGGGAGCCTCGGTGCCTTAAAACCCAGATGTGATAAAGGGAAATGGGAGATAATTGAAAATAAAAAAAAATAGATAATAGATGAAGGAATGTTACTTCCCGCTATCAAAGAGAAGGAAATTTCCCCAATTTGCAATGACGTGGTAGAACAGGGGGGCTGTTAAGTAAAAACAGTCAGTCAGGAAAGAAAATGCCCGAAAGTGCCCATTCATAGTAAATTTAAAAGAAGCAAAGCAATGGAAACATCTGTGAAGGGAAGGAAAAACAAAAAAAATGAAAACAGGATGGAGGAAAAAGAGCCCTCAATCACAGGAAAAAAACGGGGTTTCGCTGGGGGGAAAGGGAAGTGGAGGGAACAGGTAACTGGTAGACGGGCATGAAGGAGGGCACGTGTGTCATGAGCATGTGTCATCCCCAACTGGTAATCCCTGAAGTTTATCTGAAGTAAATACCTATACTGTATTAATTGGTTTAAAAATTAAATTAAAATTTAAAAAATCAGTTACTGTATCAGAGTGCTTTTTCTTCCGGGCCCTTTTAAATCTGCCCCTTTCAGCAATGCCAAAACCCAAAACCCCCTGTTGGTTTTGGTTTTTTTAAAAGTAGGTCCATGCCCGTCCACAGCCCAGCACAGGCCTAGTACTTAGACCCCAAGACAAGCCAGGGGGGGGTCAAGAGTCAGATGCTTAACCAACGAGGCCAGCCAGGGGCCGAGAACCACACTGCTTTATTTCCCGTGGCCCCTGTGACATCGTTTGAAATAAAAAAAGGGCTGCGTCCAGCTCTGTCCTGGGTTTTTCCAACACTGATTTGCTGTCCAGGTCATGTGGGGGCGACAAAGTTAGGAGTGCTTTTTTTTTTCTTAAAATCGGCCCCATGATTTTGATAGGAATGACATTTTGGGAATGGGGTGCTCTGAAACTGGGACATTTTAACAAATGAAGGCTCCGACCCAGAGCCCAGGAAAGTCCTCCCCAAAATCTTGTAATTTTCAGTGTACAAGCTTGCAGTCCCTTGGTTCGTTAATTTTTTTGTTTTTTTTGGGTGCTTCCCCATAAGGGAAAATCATGTCCCGAATTCCTCCGAGTGCCCTTGGGCGGGGCAGCAAGGCTACTGATTCTGTTCATTTTGTGTCCCCAACGTTAAGGAATTCATCATTTGTTCAAAAATTTTGGTGGAGGGCTTCGGGGGTTTCCCGTTTCTTATACCCCCGTCTTCAGCAAATGGGGGGGGACAGTGGATGTCCCCCCTCCAGGTTGGAACATTTTTTTGTTTCCCCGTCGTTGACTATGAAAGGACTTCCACTGCTGAGGGGGGGACCCCTTTCCCTTTGGGTTATTCCTGCTTTAAGGGAAAAAATTTTCAAGTTTTCACCCTGAGGATGATGTCGCTACGGGCCTTCCTACAAAGGCTTATTCTGTTTTATATACGTTTTTCCCCCAACCCCCTATGCCGAAAAAAAAAATAAAAAAATAAAAAACCCCAAACCTTTTTTTTTTAAATAATAAATTTATTTTTTATTGGTGTTCACTTTCCAACATACGAATAAACACCCCGTGCCCTCATCCCGTCAAGTGCCCCCCCTCAGTGCCCGTCCCCATTCACCCCCACCCCCCCGCCCCTCCTCCCCCTTTCCCCCACCCCCCAGTTCTTTTCCCCAAGTTGGGAAGTCTTATGTTCTGTTTCCCTTTCTGATATTTCCCCACACATTCTTCTCCCTACCTTATTTTCCCCCTTTTACTATCCATATGCTTTTAATTTGTATTTGTCAAATGCTTTTCTGCAACTCTTGAGGGGAATCGTATCCCCTTTGTCCTTTCTCTTGTTTTTGTTTTAAAGATTTTATTTATTTACCCATGAGAGTATTTTGTTCCAGTGAGCCAGAAGGAGCCCACAGGAACCAGGTCCAGGAAACCCCCCTATGGGAAACCCCGAGCCCCAGATCCGGGGTGAGACCCAGGTGGGGCCCAAAAGCCCAAAAGGTCCAGTAGGAACAGGTAAGGACCAGATCACCAGGCCCAAGTGAAGCCCGGGGGGGGACCAGAGCCCCCAAAAGGAAAGGGTGAGTCAAGGGGGACCAGAGTAACCATTTTTAGTTTGAGGCCCAGAGGGACCCAGGCCCCTGGTCAAAGTGAGGCCCAGGTTGAAAGGAAACCCAAAGGCCCAATGATGCCTACGTGAGGCCCCAAGTCACTAGGGCCCATGCAAGGCCCAATGGGGTCAGAATCCCCCAGGTCCTGGGAGGCATAGAAGAGACCACATCACCGTACAGGTGAGCCCATGGGGGAATTTCAGAGCCACATATCCAGCTGAGTCCCAGTCCTGGGGGCCCCCACGTGGGGGACCGAATCATCAGGTTAAAAAAAATTGAGGCATAGCTGGGGACAAGAGTCACCGGCAAGTGGGCCTAGGGGGGACGAGATTCACCGGTCTGAGTTAGGTCAAAGTGGGGACGAGAGTCCCGGGGTCCGGGGTGAGGCCAAACTGGGGCCCCAGAGTCACCGACCCGGTTTGAGGTCCATTTGGAAAGAGATCCCAGGTCCAGGAAAGGTCCAGTGGGGACCAGAGTCCACCAGGTCCGATGGGGGCCCAGGTGAGGACCAGACCACCAGGCACACGTGAGGCCCAGGTGGACCAGAATCACCAGGTATAGGGGGGCCCCCTTGAAAGAACCAGAGTCAAAGTTCGAGGTGAGGCGCGGGTTTCAACCAGAAGTCAAAGGTCCAAATCAGCCAAAGTGGGGTTCACGTAAACCAGGTCAGGGTGAGACCCAGAGGGGGACCAGAGTCACCTGGTCCAGGTAAAGGCCCCAGTTGGGAAACCCCGTACCGGGCCCCAATTTAAAGCCCAGTTTGAGGACCGGGAGTTAACAGGGCCAGGTAGGCCCAGATGGGTAAAGTCACCAGGTCCAGTGAGGCCCGGGTGGGGACCACACCCCACCAGATCCAGGTAGTCCCCAGGTGCAGACCAGAATCCCCAGGCCCAGTGGGCCCAGGTAAGGCCCAAGTTACCAGGTCGGGTGGTTCCAGGTGGGGAACACAATAACCATTTTCCAATGATGCCCCCCCTCAGGCCCAGGTCACCAGGACCACTTGGGACCAAGGGGGCCAAATTCACAGGCCCAAAGGGGAGGCCCAGGGGACCCCGAGAAACCAGTAAAGTGAGTCTAGAAGGACAGCACAGTCCCCAGGTCTAGGTGTGGTCCACGTGAAAACCCCAATCCCCAGGTACGGGTGCCCAGGTGGGAACCAGAATCAGCGGGTCCAGGTAAGGCCAAGGTGGGACCACAGTCCCCAGTCCAGGTGAAACAAGCGAGGCCCAGAACACCAAATCCAGGTAGGCCCGGGGGAGGGGGACGGAGTCCCCGGGGCCAGGAGAGGCAAAAAGGGAAACAGCAGGACACCAGGTCCGGGGGTGGTTCATGTGGAAACCAGAGTCACCAGGGCCCGGGAAGCCCGGTGGGGGACCCAAAGTTAAAAGTTCCGAGTCTCACTTGGGAAACAGACTAAACCCAAACCTGTGAAGCCAGGTGATACAAATCACCAGGTCCGGTGAGTGGGAAGTGGGGGACCGATCCCCCGCCCCGGTGATACCCAGAGGGACCAGATTCACCAGGTCCGGGAAGCCCCCGTGGAACTCAGTCACCCCGGTCTGGGTGAGACCAGGTGGGGAAAAGCATAAGACCAAATTGAGGCCAGTTGGGAACATAAGTTAAAAGGTCCAGGTGAGGCCAAAAATACCAGAGGCCAAGACCAGCTTTAGGCCCAGTTTTGGGGGTGGAAGTGACCAATATGGTTAGGTTAAAAAGGAAAAACCACAGGGCATAAAAACACAGCTAGTTGAAAACTGGCTTCTAGGGGTGCTCCTTGTGAAAGCTGAGCTCGGGGAGGACCCGCCCAATCCTCTACCTGTAGAAAACCTCAAAATCCCTTTGTGGGTGCTGGAAGAGGTTTGTGTGGGAAAAACATGTGGAAGTGTCGGCCCGTACTCACCCTGAATTGAATTCAATCAGGGATTCCACAGCCTTGTTCAAAGAGCCGTGCTAGGTTTAAAGTCCCCCGTTTGGAGGGGGCAAAACAAACATGTACCTGAAGGCATTACTTTCAAAAGTTGGCTTATGGCCTTCCCTCCCACATCTGACTGCCTTACGGTTCCGCTCCACAGTATTTTCTTTACCAGAACAGAGCAAAAGGAGAACCAAAATGACTTGCTTGCACTTCCGACCCCCCCCGGACAGCTGCAAACCACAGCCTGCATACACCTTAACTGCGCTACATTTTCACGGCGTAAGAACGCAGCTAGTGGGGAAAACTGCAATCAGCATGCTTCCTTTGAGATAGAGTTCAAAGCAGGACCCCCACGCATCAATGCCTGCCCTGTGGAATGTAAACAGCCACATCCTCATGTTAAGCAGGGAGAGGGTGTGAGAAATGCATTGTGGAAGCACAGGGCTGTACTCACTGTGTATTGATGACTACAGCGATTGCCAACGTCTATGTTCAATTAAGTGTAAGCGAGTTTCAATCTCCCTGTAAGGCGTGGGAAGAAAACATCTGCCTCCCAGGCATGACCATTCTGAGAGTTGAGCTTATAGCCTGGTCCCTCCCCCCACATCCTGAGTGCCTGAACAGTTCGCTGTCCACAGTATTTCGTTCTAAACGCGGGACAGAGCAGAGAAGAGAACAAATGACTAGCTTGTCGCTTTCGCCCTAGCAGACACCTTGCCTCCAAGGCATGCACCGCCTTTTGGATTGAGCTCATGAATCAACCTCCCACATGCTGAACGCCTGTAACACTCGAACCAAAGGATAGTTTGGATAAGGGATGCAAGTTTTTGTGAGAGACAAGTGTCTCTAGCCTCAATCCAGCACTTCTGAAGAATTCCTCCCTCAGATGGGAGGTTAAATAACTAACTTCCAAACCTGAGTACCTAGTTAGCCAAGCTCTCTCTCAGGGGAACATCCTTCTGTTGAGATGAGCTGACCGCGTCCTTCCCAGTTCCACCCTGCCAGCACATGGAGTTTACGAACATCTACACTAACATGTTAGTCAGAAGCTCATGGGACGCAAGGCAAGCCGAGGCCTCACTGGAGCTGTCCACTCGGTGCGGTAGAGCGGTAAATTCACGCAAGCGTTCCTGGACTTCCAATGCTGCTACTTCTCAAGGCCATAGAACGCAGCATAGTGGAAAGCTGTATTCCGAGGCATGCTTCCTGTTGAGAGTAGACTCAACGAAGGACCCTCCCCGCCTTCGGGTCCCCCTGTGGGGTGGAGAGCGCTAACATCCTCATGTTAGTGCATGGAGAGGTTGAGATAAATGCGTGTGGAAACGTCAGGCCTGTCCTCACGCAATGTGAGTTGAAGACAGCGATGTTGCCCACATCCTTGTCCAATTAAGAGTGCAGCTAGGTTCTAAACTCCCCTGTAGCCTGGAGGCAGATGTCTGCTCCCCACTCATACAGGGGAAGTTAGAAACCTAGCTACACTCTAATTGGACACGGATGTGTTGGCCTACGCTGTCTTCAAACTCCATTAGCCGTGAGGACAGGCCTGACGTTTCCACACGCATTTCTCACAACCATCTCCCTGCACTCTAACATGGATGTTAGCAGCTCCACCCACAGGGGGACCCGAGGCGGGAGGGTCCTTCGTAGCTCAACTCTCATCAGGAATCATGCCTCGAATACAGCTATTCCCACTAAGCTTCGTTCTTATGCCTTGAGAACGTAAGGCAGCATTGAAGTCAGGACGTTGCGTGAAACGCTCTACCGCACCTAGGTGACAGCACCATTGAGAGCCTGCGGCTTGCCCCTTGCCCGCCCAGAGCTTCTGACAAACATGTCTAGTGAGGATGTTCGTAATCTCCATGTGCAGCAGTGTGGAACTGGGGAAGGACCGCGAGTCAGCTTCATCCACAGAAGGAAGTTCCCCTGAGAGAAGCTTGCAATCTAGGTAACTCAGGTTTTGGAGTTTAGTATGTACCTCCCATACTGAAGGGAAGGAATTCTTCAGAAGTGCTGGATTAGAGCTAAGAGACACTTGCTCTCACAAAACTTGCATCCCTTATCCAAACTATCCTTTGGCTTCGAAGTGTACAGGCGTTCAGCAATGTGGGAGGTAGAATTCTTGAGCTCAATCCAAAGGAGTTGCATGCCTTGAGGCAGTGTCAGCTAGGCGCGAGAATCGACAAGCCAGTCACTATGTTCTCTCTCTGCTCCTGTCCCCCGCGTAGAACGAAAATACTGTGGAATCGAACTGTTCAGGCACTCAGGAGTGTGGGCGGGACCGGCTATAAGCTCAACCTCAGAAGTGTTCTGCCTGGAGGCAGATGGTTTTCTATCCTACTCCTACAGGGGAGATTGAAACTCGCCTACACTCTAATTGAACAAGGACGTTGGCAATCGCTGTAATCCAAACTCACATACACTTGAGTACAGCCTGTGCTATCCACATGCATTTCACAACCTCTCCCTGCTCCTAACAAGAGGATGTGGCAGCGACATCCACAGGCAGGCATGATGCAGTGGGTCACTGCCTTGAACTCATATCACAAAGGAAGCCTTCCTCGATTGCAGCTTTCCACTAGCTGCGTTCTTACGGCCGTGAAAATGTAGCAGCAGTGTAAGGTGTATCAGCCTGTGGATGCAGCTGTCCGGAGGTCGGAAGTGACAAGCAAGTCATCCTGGTTCTCTCTCTGCTCCTGCTTCTGTGTGGAGAACAATACTGTGGAAAGCGAACCGTACAGGCAGGCATGATGTGGAGGGACAGGCCATAAGCTCAACTCTCAGAATTGAATTGCCTTTGCAGTACATGTTTGGCTTGCCACTCCTACAGGGGACATGAACCTAGCACGAGTCTCATTGAGAACAAGGCAGTTGGAATCCCGGTATTGAATTCCAGATTCACGTGAGTACAGGCCAGACACTTCCACATGCTTATTTCACACACCACTTGCCAGCACCTCACTTAAGGATGAATAGGAGGTATGTCCCAGGTTATCAGGATGTGGGCGGTCCGGCCCTGAGCTCAGCTCTCACAAGGAAGCATCCAAGAAGCCAGTTTTTTTCAACTAGCTGTGGTTTTTATGACTGTGGTGTCCCTTCTAACCTAACCTATACTGTGGTCACTCCAGTCCCCCCCAACTGGCCTCAGCTGGTCGTGCCTCTGGTACTTTGGCCTCACCTGGACCTGTTAACGAATTTCCCACCTGGGCCTCAACTGGTCCCTTATGACTTTTGTACCCCTCCTGTGTCTCACCCAGCTCAGGTGAGCTGAGTTCCACCTGGGCCTTTAACCTGGACCGGGTGAATCTGGTCCCCCTCCTGGGTATCACCTGGACCTGGTGACACTGTCCTCACGTCACCTCACCTGACCTGGTGACTGTTTGTACTCACCTGGGCATCATCAGGATATGTTTAGGTCTATTTTTCCCCAGTGAGACTCTGGAACATGTTAACTTTGTCCTCACTGGCTTCACCTGGACCTGGTTGACTCTGGTTCCACATGAACACCCCTGGACCTGGTGTCCCTTGCTGTTCTTTGTAGCCTCTCCTGTGCCTGGAGACTCCAGTCCCCTACCCCCGGGCCTCACCTGGATTTGGTGATTCTTGGTCCTCAGCTTGGTTTCACCTGGACCTGGTGACTGGTGGTCCCCACCTTGGCCTTACCTGGGACCGCTGATCTGGTTTCCCACCTTGGGCCTCACCTGTACCTGGTGATCTGGTTCTTCACGTGGACCACACCTAGACCTGGTGTGAGTGGGGTCCTTCTAGACTCACCTTTTAACTGGAGTAACCTCTGGTGTCCACCTGGGCCTCCCCTGACCTGGTGAAATCTGGTCCCCCTTGGTCCACAAGTGGTCCTGGAAGACTCTGTCCTGAGGTGGGCATCATTGGAACCATGGTTATTGTGTTCCCCACCTGGACTCACCTGACCTGGTAACAATCTGGTCCTTACCTGGGCCCCACCTGGACCTGGTGATTCTGGTCTGCACCTGGAGACTACCCTGGATCTGGTTGACTGTGGTCCCACCTGGGCCTCACTTGGACACTGGTGACTCAGATCCCCATCTGGCCACACCTGGCCCCTGTTAACTCTGGTCCTCAACTGGCTAAATGGGACCCGGTTACTGTGATATCACAACTGAGCCTCACTGACCAGGTGACTCTGGTCCCCCTCTGGGTCCACCCTGACCGGGTGACTGTGAACCCCACTTTGGCCTGATTTCGACCTTCTGACTCTGGTGCCACCTGCGCCTCACCTCGTTCTGTTGACTCTGGTTCTTTTTCCAGGGCCTCCCCTATACCTGGTGTTCTGGTCCCCCACCCGGGGCCTCACTTGTGCCTGGGTGTAGTCTGGTCCTCACCTGGGCCTCATCTGGACCTGGTGGACTCTGTCCCCCACCTGGACCCTCCTGGACCTGGTGACTCTCTTTCCAACCTGGAACCTCACCTGGATCTGGTGACTCTGGTCCTCAGTTTGGGCCTCACCTAAGGGACTGGTGACTCTCGTCCCCACTTTGACCTAACCTCAGACCTGTAATCTCGTCCCAACCTAGGCCTCACCTAGACCTGGATGACTCTTGTCCCCAGCCTATGCCTCAAATTCAACCTGATGATTCTGTCCTCACGAGGGCCTCACCATGGACCTTGGGACTCAGCTGGATATAGTGGCTCTGATTCCCCCACATGGGCTCACCTGAACTGGTGACTGTGGGTCTCCTTCATATGGCCTCACCAGGACCGGTGATTCTGATCCCCACTGGCCTTGCATGGCCCAGTGACTCTGGTCCTCACGTAGGATCATTGGGACCTGGATACTCTATTCCACACCTGGGCCTCACTTTGACCAGGGACCTCTGTCCACTCTGGCCTCAAACTAAACTGGTTACTCTGGTCCCCCTCTGGACCACCTCACCCTTACCCCTTTTGACTCCTGGTCCCTCCCCCGGGCTTCACTGGACCTGGGAATCTGGTCCTTACCTGTTCCTCACCTGGACCTTGTGACTGTGGTCCCCACCGGGTCCTCACCGGGATCGGGTGGCCTCTGGTTCCCATATGGGGCTTTCTGGACCTGTTTCCGTGGTCCCTACACCTCACCTGGAACAAAAACTCTCATGGGTAAATAAATAAAATCTTAAAAACAAAAACAAGAGAAAGGACAAAGGCATACGATCCCTCAAAGTTGCAGAAAAAGCAATTTGACAAAATACAACATAAAAAGCATAGTGGATAGTAAAAGGGAATATAAGGGAGGGAGAAGCAAATGTGTGGGAAATATCAGAAAGGAAAAGAACATAAAGACTCCCTAACTCTGGGAAATGACACTAGGGAGGTGGAAGGGGAGGACGGCGGGGGGGTGGGGTGAATGGTGACGGACATGAGAGGGCATTGACGGGATGAGCCCTGTGGTGATATCTGTATGTTTGGTAAAAGTGAACGACCAATCAAAAATAAAATTTATTATTTTAAAAAAAAAGGTAGTGGGTTTTTTTATTTTTTTATTTTTTTTCCGGCATAGTGGTTTTGAGGAACGTAGATCAACAGAATAAAAGGCCGAGTAGGAAGCCCGTAGCTGACATCATCCCAGGGTGAAATCTTGAAATCGTCTCCCCTACAGCAGAATAAGCCAAGGAATTGTCCCCTCTCAGCAGTGGAAGTCCTATCATAGTCAACATACAGGAAACAGAAATGTTCCACACCTCGGAGGGGGACATCACTCTGTCCCTATTTGCTGAAGACTGGTTATAGAAACAGAAACCCGACAGCACACCACCAAAAACTGTTAGATCTAATGAGTGAATTCCTAACGGGTGGGACCCAAAATGAACAGAGATCATTAGCCTTGCTTGTGTCCCGACATGAGCCACTCAGGAAGGAAATTTCAGGACCTGACTCCCTTATCAGGAGCATCCATAAAACAAAATAATAGACTGAACTCAAGGGACTGCAAGACTTGTACACTGAAGATTACAAGACTTTGGGAGGATCATCCTGGGCTCGTGGGTCTGAGCCTTCATCTTGTAAAAATGTCCACAGTTCAGAAGCCACCCGCAGTTCCAAATTCATTCTATCAAAATCATGGTGGCCATTTATAGAAATAAAAAAGCACACCTAACATTTGTCCGCCCTCACAAATGACCCTGGGACAGCAACTGAGTGTTGGAGAAGCAGGACGATCTGGACGCAGCACTTTCTTATTTCAAACGATGTACAGAGACACAGGATAAAGCAGTGTAGTTCTCGGGCCCCTGCTGGCTCCCGTGGTTAAGCATCTGACTCTTGACCTCACCCCTGGTCCCTGAACTTAGGGGTTCATAAGTAACTAGCCTGTGCTGGCTGTGGACGAGGCATGGAGCCTACTTAAACAACCACACCCCAGGTTGGTTCGGCATTGCTGAAGGAGCAGAATAGAGAGCCTGGAAGAAAATCACTCTGTACAGTCAACTGATTTTTTAAATTTAATTTAATGTAAACCCAATTAATTACATATAGTGTATTATACTTTAGAGATAGACTTCAGGGATTTACCAGTTGGAGATGACACCAGTGCTCATGACATCCACTGCCCCTCCTTCCGTGCCCTCTACTTTACGGGCCTGTCCCTCCACTTCCCCTCCCCTCCAGCGACCCTCAGTTTGTTTCCAGTGATTGAGTCCTCTTTTTCCTCCATCTCTGATGTCATCTTATTTGTTTTTTCCTTCCCGTCACAGAGTCCCCATCTCTTTGTCTTCTTTAATTTCATAACCTATGAATGACGACCATACGTCATTTTCTTGCCTGACTGACTGATTTTCACTAAACATGATCCCTCTAGTTTCTATCCACGTCATTGCAAATGGCAAGATTTCCTTCTCTTTGATACTGAGTAACATTCCTATCATCTATCTATCTATCATCTATTACCATCAAAGCTATCTCCCATCCTCTTTATCGCATCATCTGTCTGAAGGCACCGAGGCTCCTCTCACAGAGTGGCTACTGTGGACCGCTGCCCTGCTTGGACATTGGGGTGCAAGTTGTCCCGGAGTCTCACCAATCCTGTATCTTCGGCAAGTGAGCTCCAGTGCCGAGCACCGGCTGGTCGCAGGCGGCTCTATTTGTAACTTCCTGAGGAGCCTCCCACACTGTTTTTCCAGGTGGCGGTTTATTTTTTTTTTCTCACCAGCAGCCGCGGTCCCGCCCCAGGTGGAAGAGGGTTGAGTGGATTTGTAGGACGTGAAAAATCCGGTCCCCCTTTCATTTTGCGTCCTGTGGGCTCCAATATCCTCGTCCTTAAGTATTTCTGAGAAAGCAGGGTGTTGGGCTCCGTTTTCAAGTGAGACCGTTTCCCGAAGCTCACATCCTCAGCTGGAGCCTGGAAGGAGGCAGGTGGGGCCCCAGGCGCAGGGACACCGCCTCCTGCACGAGCCTCTTGCAGTGCCTAAGTCGTCCCCCAGACCCTGCCCAAAGGAATCGCACGCCCCCCCCCAATTATGCGCAGTAAGCCTCGTCCGCTTGCACTGAACAGGAGCCAGCCTGTGCTTGGGAGGCCTGGAAGAGGAGGGGGGGTCGCGTCCCCGCTGATGGACCGCAGCCTCCTCAGAACCCGCAGTGAGGCTTCAGAGGACATTGGGGCCAACGTTCACGCTGTCAGGAGCCCCCGGTCCCCCCCTCCTCACCCGCGGTGAGGCTTCAAGGAAAAGTGGCGCAAGACATCCACGCAGACAGGGAGCCCCTGGGCTGCCTCAGGACCACGGGGAGGCTTCTGGAAGAGTTGCCGCGCCCACTCTGCAGGAGCTCCCAGGCCCGCAGGGACAAAAGTTGAGAGCTCTGGAACCTGGGGGCCACAATGCCACGGTGACAGGAACCCCGGCTTCCTCAGAACACAGGGTGACGTTTTGGGAGGACTTGGCGCCACATCCACGACAACCAGGGACCTGACTTCCTCAGGACCCCCGGTGTAGACTTCGGAAAATGGGAATGCGTCCATGCGGACAGAAACCCCAGCCTTGTCAGGCCATGCGGTGAGGCCTAAGAAAGATTTGGGGGTGCCGCAACCACACTGACAGGAGTCTCTCCGACCCTCCTCAGGACCCACTGTGAAGGTTTGGAGGGAAGAGTTGGGTGCCACGTCCTAAGCCGACAGGAGCGCCCAGCCTCCTCGAGGTCTTATGGTGAGGCTTGAGGAAAATGTGGGGCCACGTCAATAACTGACAGACCCACCGTCCCTCCTCAGGACCAGCACTATGGCTTTTGGAACATAAGGGCTGCGTCTATGCTGATAGTAGGTCTACAGCCTCCTCAGGACCCGTGTGGAGTTTCCGGGGGTCGTGGGGCCATGTCCAGGCTGACCGGAGACCTCCGGCCTCCTGAGACCTGCGTGCGGCTTCCAGAGGATGTGAGACCTAGTCCTACATGACAGGAGACCCGTGTCCTTCAGGACCCCACAGACTATGACTCAGAACACGTGGGGCCGCGCTGCACTCACAGAGCCCGGCGTTACCTCAGGACCCCCAATCGACCTCTGAGGTGCCGTTGGGGCCACGTCCACATCAGAAGGGACTCCTCAACCCACAGGTAAGTGAATGGGTAGAATGAAATGGTAGGTCAGGGGAAGGGGAGACAGTTGTGGTTAGGTTCGTTCAGATGTTAGGGGTTAGTGGATTATGCTTATGTATAGGATTATAAGGTTAGGGAGCGGGATAATTGTTAAGGGTCAGTGGTTAGGAGATAGGATGGGGGTTAGGGCTTCGGGCATAGGGATAGGGTAGGGAAAGGGTTTAGAGTTAGGGTTAGGTTATAGGCTTTAAGGGATTTGAGGCATGAGATGTTAGGAGATATGGGGCTTAGGGTAATGGTTAGAGTTAGGTTGGCTTAGGTTTGCAGTTAGGGTTCGGGTTAGGGTGGTGAGTTAGGGTGGGGTGGTTAGGGTTTAAAGATCGGGCACGGGCACGGTTAGGGCAAGGGTTCGGATTAGGATATGGGTTGGGGTATATGTTACGGGTTAGTGTTTGGTATAGGGTTAAGGATGGGGTGTAGTCCAAGTCAGGGTCGAGGGTACGTTTTGTGGAACAAGGGTAAGAATAGGGTTAGGGAGTTGGTTTTTTATTTTATGAAGTACCTTATATATTTTCTTATTTTTATTTTCATGTACATTAATTGTATTTTCCTATTTTGGATTTAGAATCATTTAACAAGCAGGTGAACTAAATCTTGGTGGGTTTTTTTTTTTGGGAGGCAGTTGGAATTGTTTTCTTGGTTATTCTTTTTCTTCCTTCTTTTATCGAAAAATAATGAGATTAAAAAAAGTAAAAGAAAGCAATTAAAAAAAAAGAATCAATAGACAAAATCAATGAAAATACAGCCCAAAGTACAACGGAAGCTAGACCCATACTTTCCAGGCAGAGCTACAGCTCTGGCAGTCCCCCCCCCCGCCCACCCCCCCCCCCCCCCCCCCCCCCCTCCGTGCGTGGTCCGACCACTTGGTGTCCAGCGAGTGGTCTGTGCAGGGTCCTGGGGATGGGCTATGGGGCTGATTGTCAGATGCGCATGTGCCTGGGAGCTGCACCTGTGGAAGTTCAGAGGCGGCGTGGGCGTCAGCCCTCTGGCCTCCAGCGGGCAGCGCTGTCTGAAACTCAGCGGCTGGAGGGCGTCATGCCAGTTGGTCCTCGTGGCTCGGGCTGAAACCCCCCCCCCCCCCCGTCAGCAGGGGCTTCCACAGAAGAGCCCCAAGCCCCCGGGGGGTCTCCGCCGACTTCTCACAGAAGCCTGCCTTCATCTCGCCAGCAGTCCGACTCCTTTTGGTTTGGTCACTTTCTCTCAGACTGTTTCCAAGATTGTGAAATCCAAGAAACCACCCAGAAGCCACACTAATGCAAACACAGGAGGTTTATTGTAACAAGCTCGAGCTTGTGTCCAAGTATACCCGACACAGCGGAGCAGAGACTTGGACCCCGAGTGTTTAGCTTACTTTTTTTTTTTTAATTTTTTTATTTTATTAATTTATTTTATGATAGTCAATACATGAGAGAGAGAGAGAGGCAGAGACACAGGCAGAGGGAGAAGCAGGCCTCCAGCACCGGGAGCCCGACGTTGGGATACGATCCCGGCCTCCAGGATCGGCGCCCTGGGCCAATAGGCAGGCGCCAACCGCTGCGCTCACCCAGGGTATTCCCTTAGCTTAGTTTTAAGGGCTGGTCTGGGGGACCTCCAGAAGGGCTTGAGCAATTCCCAAGTTCTTTTTTACATTTTGCAAGGGGGCCTTAAAGGGGCATTGAGTTTCCTTTTCTCATTCTAATGGGGGCTTCCTCCCCCTTGGGCCTGGGCTCAGTTCTTATGCTAATAGGGGGCTCCTAGGATTTTTAAGCTGTAAACTTTTGTTTTTTTTTGCTGTGACTGAAGTAATGTAAATTTTTAGCTCTTTTTCCCAGGGGCCTGGGATGACTGGGCGAACGCTGAACCCTTTAAAATGGAATGGCCTTTAATTTTTTCGGCCTCGGGCGTCCCGTCCCATCCTATGTAGCTTTCCCTTTCCCCCTTTCCCGGAGCTCCTAAGAGAGCAATTGCAAAAAGACCTCACTTGGCAGCAGTGTTGGGGGACAAAGGGCCCCGGGATTTTTGGGGTCTGGAAAAACCTGGGGTTTTGGGCTTTTCCCCACGGGTTTAGCGGGATTGGATGCGTAGTCTCTTATTCCCTAAGGCTTTCTTGACCACTGACTTTTTTTATATAGAAAAACTCTCCTTTGTCTTTAAAAAAATGAAAACCAGTCAAAACGTTTTTTTTCCCGCCCATCTGATTGCCAGATTCCAATCTGAGAAAGGATTTCCTGTTAATCAGGATTAATTTTCTATCCGTAGTACTAGGTTTTAAAAAATTTTTTGACACAAGTAATTCCCGGGGGGATGAGGGTTTTCATCTCTTTCTTCACAGCTCAGTCACCAAACAGGAAATGCATCTTTATGGATTTGGAAAGAACCGAGAGACATTTTACCAAAAGGTCCTATTATTTTGGAAAGGGTTCCCTTTCCCCGAGATCCCAAGAAGGGAATCCTTTTTCCCCGGGGTTGAGGAGGCCTCTTGGAGTGAGGTTAGAATCAGAAAATTTTGTGTTTGGGTTTCCCGATAAGGGGAAATGGTTGCTAAGTAAACACGGACAGGCACTTAAAGGGTTTTTTTTGAATTTCAATTTCCTTAAAACTAAGAAAAATTTCTGAACACCTCATTGGACTGGGTTTTAGGATTTCTTTTTTTTAATTTTAATTAAAATTTAAAAGGACATAAAATTTCCAAAAATTTTTTCATTTTAAAAAACCCCCGGGTTCCTAAAAAATGGGCTTAAAAATTATTTGAAAAGGGAATAAAGGAAAGTTTTTAAAAAATTTTCCAAACCAAAAAAATTTTTTGGTTAAAGGAAATTGGGTTTTACTGTTAAGGCCCCAGAAAATTTTAATAAATTCTTTAAGGCCTTTTTTTTAAAAAAACCAAGTTACCCTGAGGGGCAATGGGTTTTCTGCCACATTTTAAAAAAGGGTTGGACCCCAAGCCAAGGGGGTGAAAAAAGGGTAAATTTGGGGAAATTTTTTCCCATTTAAAAACCCTTAAAATTTCTCGGCCTATGCTTAAAATAAAGTTTTTGGTTTTTCCTTTTTTAGGGATTGACAATCCCCCCCTTTTTGTCTTGTATAAGTGTTTTTCCCCGGGACAAATTTAGTCTAGGGCTGAGGGTTATAACCCTTCCCCCACTGGGGCCAGGGGGAAAGGGGGAAAATAAGTTTTGGAATTGGGTTTCCAAACACCTTAAATTGGGGGTAGAGCAAATTTAAAAAAAGGTTCCCTTTTTAGTTTTTGTTGCATTAGACAAACAAAAAAAAGAAATACCAGTTTTTTAAGGGAATTTTTGAATAAAAATTTTTTAAAAAATTTTTCCTTCATCATTCATATTTTTAAAATACGTGCCCAAACTTAGGCGGAAAACCCTTCTGTTAAGGGGGTAAATAATGATTAAAATTATCAAAGGTTTTTCCATTTGAAACTCTTAAAAACTATTTTTACATTGAATTTTAAAAAAAATTAAAACCCTGGCACTTTTTCTCGCTTGGACAACCTTAATCTGAGTAAGGTTGGTTCTCTGAAAATATGGGAAATTTGATAAAGAAGCTAAACTTGGAAAGTAAAAGGGTAAGCAAGGTCTCACGCTGAGTTTTTTCAGGGAATACCTTTTTTTAAATTAATTCATCAGGCAGTATTTTTGATGCGAATGGAGACCAATTCGAACCCCCTTTTAGGGTGTTTCATGAAATGAAAACTATCTGCGGGAAGAAAGATATTTTGGGCTAAATGTTTTATTGAGCTAAATGAATCAATTAGATGAGACCTGAAGCTGTAAACGTTAAGTGTTGTGGTTTTTAAAGAACCTGGACAAAAATTGAGTCTTGGCTTGCGCCTTGCCCCCGTGTAAATTTAAACTGAGCAGTGTGCATTATTTTCCGGGTGTCTTTTTGGTTTCCTTATCTTTTGTTGAGGGATCGTTCTCCATACCGTTCATTAACTCTTTCTTTTTTTTTTTGTTTTTTTGTTTTGTTTTTTTTTTTTTTAAAATTTTTCTTTTTTATGATGGGTCACAAGAGAGAGAGAGAGAGAGGCAGAGACATAGGCAGAGGGAGAAGCAGGCCCATCCCCCGGGAGCCCGAGTGGGATTGACCCCGGTCTCCAGGAAATCGGGGCCCTGGCCAAAGGCAGGCCCCAAACCGCTGCGCCACCCAGGATCCCTAACTTTTTGGGTTTTTAATGACGTCACAGATTGTATTTATTGGACCATCACTAAAAAATATCACAAAGGGAATATTTCTCTTTCTCCCCCCCTCGTTTTTGCATTTTCCATTCGGGAAAACTTGAATTGCTTTTTAGGAACTATTTATTTGAACGGGAAAAAGGATTGCAGGTCATTTCCATTCACATTCATAACTTTTTTATGTTTAAAGAAGGTCATTCATAAATAAATTTTTTGCTAGACGCTGAGCCTCCTTAAACCCTTTTTTTTATTTAAATTTAAAAAAAAAAATTTTAATTTAAATTCAATTTTCACATGTAGTATAATACCCAGTGTTCTCACATCACTTGCCCTCCTTAATGCCTCCCCCAGTTTTCATATCCTCCCACCCACCTCCCCTTCTGCAATCCTTTTTTTTCCCCGAGTTTTTGAGTCCCTTTTTTACTTCTGTGAGACCCCGGAAAAATTTAAAAAAAATCCCCCACCCCTGGACAAAGGCATACTGATTCCATTTTGTGCTACACCTTGCCCCCTGCGTGGACCCCACGTAACCCGCTTATTGCTTAAGGCACCGGGGCCCCCCCTAGGCAAGCCACTGGCACACCCTAACTGGAAATCGCTCATAACAGTAACCCTGCTTTGTGGCCCCCCAAAACTGTGCACCATTCGAGCAAATATAGGCCAGCTCAAATGGTACTACAGGGTAGATGTAATCATCGGCCACTGTGTGTGGACCCAATGAAATGTGCAACTTTTGGTATCCCATGGGCCACTGCCCCTAAAAAGCGCTACACCTTTTCTCGAGGTCCAAGTCCCTGCTCCGGGGGGGGGGGGGGGGGGTTTTGGGGGGGGGGGGGGCTACACTTGGGGCCAAGCCCCGGCTTGTAAATAAACCCCCGTGGTTTTTGGGAACGTGTCGCTCCCAGTGGTTTCTCGGATTTGCAATCTTGGGACAACAGCCTCTCTAATTTTCTCCACTCAGTTTCCCTCCCCTCCCTATGATCCCCTTTACTGTTTCTTACATCGACTAAGGGAAAACCCTATGATAATTCTTTCTCCACGTGGCTTATTTTATTAGCATAATACCCCCCCGTTCATGTCCCGAAAAAGGTAAGTATTCTCCTTTAAAAATGGCTAAATAATAATACATTGTAAAATTAGACCACATCTCCTTTTTTTTAAAATTTTTTTTTTAATTTTTAAAAAATTTTTATTTTGTAGTCACACACACACAGAGAGAGAGAGGCGAGACAAAAGGGAGAGGGAGGAGCAGCTCCTGCACCGGGAGCCCGATGTGGATTCGATCCCCGGGGCTCCAGGATCCTGCCTGGGCAAAGGCCGGCCCAAACCCCCTGACACCCAGGATCCCAGACCACATCTTCTTTATCCATTTATCGTTTTTAAAGGGCATAAGCTCCTTCACAGTTTGCTAATAACATTGCCGTTGTGAACATTGGGGGTGCAAGTGTCCCGTCATTTTCACTACATTGTGTCTTTGGGGTAAAACCCAGCAGTGGGAATTGGTGGGGGGGTTTTAGTATAGCTCCATTCCAAGGGTTTTTAGGAACCTCCACACTGTTTTCAGAGTGTTGCTCCAGTCACATTCCTCCAAAAATGCAAAAGTGTTCCCTTTCTCCAATCCTCTCCCACATTTGTGTTTCCCGTCCCTTTTTTTAATTTCCCCCATTCTCACTGGTGTGAGGTGGTATCTATTGTGGGTTTTGATTTTATTCCTGATGAAAAGTGAGTGAGGCTTTTTTATGTGCTTGCTTCCGCTTTTGGTAGGTCTTTTTTGGAGAAAAGGCTGGCACCTTTAAGTTGGAGAAGAGTCATCTCGGGGGTTGTTATTTCTGTCATGGCCACATACCAGAAGGCTTATATGTGTGTGTGCGTTTCCGGGCCCGTGAGGAAGGTCGTTGGATAGAATTTAAAGCAGATCCTCTGATATTTATAGGTCTATATCTATTTTTCTCTTTTCTGCATACATCTTTTTTAAACCTTTTTTGTCTCTATCTCTATAGGGAGTTATATGGAGTAAGATTAGTTAAAAAAATTTTTTTGCATTTTTAAAATAAAAAACTATATTTCTGTTTATAGAAAAAAATTATTTTATTATCGTAATACTTTGTTTAATAAATTTTTAAAGTGGAAAACATGATTTATGTTTATATTTTTTGTTTAAAAAAATCTATTCATGTTCCTGGGATCGATCTATCATAGATCATACTCTATCATTACCTAGCACTAGCTATTATCCCGGAAAAAAAAAACCCAAATTTGAACAGAAAAAAGTCCCCCCCCAGAATGTGTATGCAAGAAAAAGGGCAAAATTTTCCCGTACTTCCTTTTCCCGATAAAATTAACTCGGATGTACTGTGATGTACGTGGGCCAGGCGCCGTGGTAAGAGAGAATCCTTGGCTTTTCCCATGAAATAGGTGTTTTTTTTAAAAGTATGGGGACAGGCCCCCGGGGCCTGAATGTTCTGGGGTCTGGGGGACCTTGGTTATAAATTTTAAAAGTTGCTGTGGGGGTGGGGATTTTGAGAAAAAGAATTTTCCAAAGGATTTTCACGGTGAAAGATTTACAGGATCCTGGAGGTTTTTTTGGCTTCAGCAAACAAATGTTGCTTTTGGCCTCTAGCAAAGTTAAAATCGGCAGCTGTAAATTTTTTGAAAAATTTCCCCACTCTGTCGGTTTAAGTTTTTGTTTATGGCCCAAGTTTGTTAGGAAATGTAATGGTAGGATGCCTGGGGGGCTCAGTGGTTGCCATCTGCCTTTGCTCGGGCATGATCTGGGGCCCAAGGGGGGGCCCAATTGGGTACCCGCGGGGAGCCTTTCTCCTTTGCTCTGTCTTCCCCTTTTCTTTTTCTCCTCTCCTCTGGTCTTCATGAGTAAATAACAAAATCATTTTTTAAAAAAAAAGTAATTTAATCTATATTTCTTTGGCCTTTGTTCCCCCTATCACCCGGGTTTTTTCCCTCCCCCATTTTGGTTCTTTGGGCCCTTTGGGGGTGAAAACCAAAAAGGGTTGAGGCAGGAGGGGATGAGTGGGATTAAGCCCCTGAAGTAAATTTTCCCGGGGAGCGGGGTAAGAGAAGGGCACAGGCAGAATGAAGTGGAAAGTAGGGTTTTTGTCTACGGATCGAAGCTGAATTGGGGCAAAAAAGGTAAGTAAAGGAAGGAGTTTATTAAGCAAGGGTACCCAGAAAGCTTCAGGAGTGGGGAGGGGCCCGGGTGGGGTTCCCCTGGGCCTCCATGGCAGTTTTCATTTTGAACGATCGGGAGCTTTTTGGCCTTTTATTTTGGGTGTCTTTTGGGTTTAGTAAAGGGTGTGATAACTCTTAACGGTTTTTTCTTCTTTTAGGTCTGGTTATTCTTTGTTGGCACAGAGGGTCCCAAAAAGACCCCCCTTTCCCTACTGGGAAGGTGGTCTCGTTGGTTTCTTTTTTTCTGGTTTTTCCCTTCATCTCAGCATCCTTAGGGTCTTTGTGAGCCTGATCTGTGCCCCCCACCTATTTCCCCTACCTAGACTCTCCCGTCCCTCATTCAAGAACAGGAGAGATGGGGGTCTGAGAAAAGGGATAAGAAAAATTTACAGTTTTAATGTGCCCTCTCCCGAAATTTTTGGACCCCAATTTCTTCCAAACCCTTTTTTCCTCCTTTTTTTTTTGGTGGCAAATTTCCTGTGACTGACCTACCACAATGATAGTAAAAGTTCAAATCTCTGGAGAGAACCCAAGGGTCGTGGGGAAGTATGGGAAAGGGGAACTGTGGACTTGCTTTTTTTTGCCCCAGAAATCACATTAAGATACGGTAGTCCTCTGGGACTAGATGAAACCGGGGTGGACGGGCCTGCTCTGTACCGCCATATAGAAGGCCAAATAGACTTTTTTTTGGAAAAGGATGGGGGTTAATTAAAAAAAGGAGAAACTTGTATGCGGGTCTGTTTTTAGGGCCTGATTTATACTTAGGGAAATGGTTTTTGAACAAATCCTGGGAAAACGTATCCTAAGTTATTTTTAAAAGGGAGTAGTAAAAATAGATAAGGAGTCAGAAATTTAGAAAAATATTTAAAAACATGTGAGGAAAGTTGAGGTGTTGATCCGGGTGGGTTTTTGCAATTTACTCACTTTGCTCGTAATTCTGAAAAGAAAAAAGAAAGGGGGAAGAAAACCCCATGTGCTCGAGGGCTCAATTTTTTATAAAAAGGAAATAAAAACCGCCTGTCCCGCAACACTGTCATAGGGCTAAAGTGATGGCTGTTGTGAAAAGACTTGCTAGGTCCAGTCACCATAAGATGAAAAAAAAAAAACCATTTATTAAATAGCAAATCCAAAATTAGCTGAAATATACATTTTCTTTTTTTTATTTATTTATTTATTTATTTATTTATTTATTTATTTTTTTATTATTTTTTTTGGAGAGCGAGACAGAGGGGAGAGGGGCAGAGACAGGGGGCAGAGGGCGAAGCAGGCCCCATGCAGGGAGCCTGACGTGGGATCCATCCTGCTTTCCCCAGCATCCCAACTGGGTAAAGGCAGCATTAAATCGCTGGCCAAGGGGTTTGCCCGAAAATATACTTTTTAAAACTATTTTTATTTTTTATTCAGGGGGAGAGGAGAGAGGTGAGAGAACGAGAGGCGAGCGAGAGAGAGAGAGGCAGAGACCAGGCAAGGGGGGAGGCAGGCCCTGCAGGGAGCCGAAGTGGGACTCCATCCTGGGTCTCCAGGATCACCCCCGGGGAAGAAGGGCCCGTGTAAAGGGCGAGCCCCCCCAGGGCCATTTCAATTCTTTTTAAAACACACAATTTGTTTTCTTCTAGCAAATTTTATGCAGTTGGGTCCCTATCAATTAAAAAGCTGTGGGTTTTGGACCCCGACCCCCCTAAGGGCATTTCGGGCCCCCAGGGCAGCCTGGAAAACCCCCGAGCTTTCTGAGGCCCACCACAGCTAGGGGAAACCCAAGTGCCAAGGCAGTCACGATTTACGGATCAGAACCAGTTCCCCTAAAAACATCTGATCGGGGAAAATTGGGTTTATCTCAGGGCAGGGTGAAAAAAGTTACCTACGGATTTCTCCATCTGGAGAAAATGCTTAGCGTTTTTTTGTTGTTTCTTTTTTCTCAGTTGTTTGGCTTTTCTCTGCCCTATTGCCCTACTCCTTTGGATTTTTTGGAAAAAAAACCGCTAGATAAGAAAATGATCTAGAAACTCATGTTAACAAAATATTCTACCCAGTGTGGATTGTGTGATTCACATTTGCTTGAAGCTACAGAATTTTTTGCACAAAAAATACCAATTTTAATAAACAGACTTTATTTTACACTGCTAAAAATATGCCCCTTTAGAGGGGCAAACAGCCCGAAGAGTTGGGCCCCAAGTCACCTGTCCCCCCAAAAGACCAAATGACCCAGCTAACTTTCAAATATCCTGAAAACCTATGAATTTGGCCCGAGATTTAAAGAGAGAACGTGGAATGCCAGTGAAAGGTTTGAAATTTTTATCGGGGGTTCCCACCCGGGCCCACTTGACCTGGTGACTCTAGTCCCCAACTGGGCCCCACTGAGCCTAGTGACTCGGTCCCCATCCGGGCTATTTTGACCTGGCACTGTAGCCCCCCCCTTGGCTTCACCGGGGCCTGGGACTGTGGGCTCCACCTTACCTCACCCGGACCTGGGGACTTTTGGTCCCCCCCCGGCCTACCTGGACATGATAGATGGAAATTTATTGGGCCTGGTGACTTGGTCCCCCCCTGGGCCCACCGTCCTGGTGGCGGGCTCCTCATACCAATGCTAGGTCCAGAATGGACCCTTAGTTGCTACTGACCCGGCCACCCCAGGGGCTCATTTTTTCCTGGGACTAGGTTTGCTGGGCTGACCTGACTATCCTTGGGTCTGATGTATGGTCTCCCCCGTAGTGTGTTTGTCTATGGTCCCTTTGGCCCCCTGAGGTAGGGCCACATTTGGCCCTTTGCAAGGCCCGTAGGTTTTCCCCGAGTCCCCTGCCGGTGGCAATCCAAACACACCAAAAATGCGGCGCAGAAAAACCTTCGGAACACATGCGTCCAGGGCTCCCCTGGGCAGGTCCCTGTCTGTCTACCCGGGGCCAGAGACAACCCATAGCCCCGAGGGGCACAGGTGGGCTGGAAATCACACACGGGGCCCCCATGCCTGTCTTTTTCTCGCCCCCCCTACATCCACCTTCCCCGCACTGTCCCAGGGGCACGCCATCACCCCGGGGTCCCGAGTGCTCCCCCCCCGTATCAGGAGCACCGGGTGGAGGGCCCAAAAGGCTCTGGCGAAAAGCCCATCGTCTTGATGCTCGGGGTGATGTCCCCGCCCGGGGGAGGGCGAAGGTTTCTCTGAGATTCCCCAAACACAAAGACCGAGGGGAGAAACAATGGGGGGGACTTCATCAAAATTAAAAAACCCATGGCAGCAAAGTGTGACCACCTTTTCCCCCCCTGAGGGAAGGATGCGTGATATCCTGAGGGGGGGCCCGGGGGGGCACCAGGGGTCCGCCCCCAATTCCAGTGTGTGAAGAGCAAGCCGGGCCCACCGGCCGGGGGGGACCACACCCCCGGGACTGTCCCCCCCTCCCCAAACTTGGTGGGGGGGGGGGGGGGGGGTTTGTTTTCCCTTTGGGGGGGGTCCAGGGCATTTTGGACGGTTTAAAAGGCTGTTTTTGGGTTCCCCCTGCTAGCCCAGCTTACAGGGGAGCGGGGGTTTCCCGGGGGAAAGGCCTGGGTCTCTAAATGCAGCCCCTTCCCTGGAGGGGGCCCCTTGGGGGGCCCGCCCTCCCCCCAGGGGGCCCGTGGAAGGGTTGAGGAGCTGTCACGGTTTTCCCATTGGGGTGGGGGGTTTTTTGGGGGAACCCCCCCCCGGGGGAAAACCCAAAAGGGGCCCCCACCCAGCCCAAACGGCCCAGAGGGGCCCCCGGGGGGAGGGGCCCTCAGGGGCCCACTCACCTGGGCCCTGTCGCTGTGTGACGCCCCCCTCTTTATGCACCGGGTACGGGGGAGTGGGAGGGGGTTGGGGGTGGGGGGGGGAGAGTGGGGTACTGGGGAGGGGGGGGAAATGAGGAGGGGGGGATTTACTGGCACTGGGGGGGAGCGGGAGAGCCCGGCGCTGGAGCGGACCCAGAGCACGAGTGCTTCCGAAGCTTGCAGACGCCCCAGGGGGCCCCCATTGCAGGGGTTTGGAAAAGGGGGGGGTTTGGCCCCATTTCCCGCCCCCCAGTGGGGTCCCGATCTTGACGGGGGGCAGGGGGGGTTTCCAATAGCACTTACCCCTTCCCCCTAAAGGCGGGGGGCCCCGGGGGAGGGTCCTGCCCCCAACGCGGGGGTTTTTTTGGAGGGGGTTGCAGGCACCCCCCCACACCCTTCAGTTCCCCCCTTGGGCCCTGGGCCTCCCCCCATTTAGGTAGGGGGGGGTACAGATGTCCCCCGACCCCAGAGTTCACGCAGGGGGTTTGGGCATTTTTAACATTCGGGGGGCTCTTGCGTGGTTCATGGGCCCACGTCTGACTTTTAGTTTGGCCCCAGGTAGGATCTTGAGGTTGTGGGGGGGCCCTCGCGGGGGGGTTTCGGGTCCTTTGGGGTGAGGAGTCGCTCCGGGTTTCCCCCCTCTCCCTCTGCCCCTCCTACTGCCACCCTTTTCCAAGTAAATCTTCTAAAAATTAAATGAAGACAGTGAGCATCTTTATCCCCTCTGTCCAGAGGTGCCTTCGTGAGTGTACTGACCGTGTAAATGCCTTAACGGAACCACCGGTGAGTCCTACCAGAAACCCCTTTTCCTTGATATTTATTGAAGTACAGTCAACACACAACGTGACAGTTAGTTTCAGGGCTACAACTAGTGATTGACAATTCTGATGCCTTATTCAGCTCCCCCCACGAGAAGCGCGTTCACCGTTGTCCCGTACTAAGTTGTCCACAATAGTACTGACTTCCATTCCATAGCTGTACTTTCTAAATTTCTGTGACTTATTTTATTTACGATCCAGACGGTTAATAGCTTGTTACTTCGTTACATTACATTGCCCAGGTCCTACCCACGGCCCTCTGTCATCAGTCAGCAGGATCCATCACATTAACAGAGAAAGCATGGGGCAGCCCGGGTGGTTCAGCGGTAACGCCTTGCTTCAGCCCAGGCGTGATCTGGAGTCCGGGATCGAGAGTCCAGGGCGGGCTTCCCTACACGGAGCGCTTCTCCCTCTGCCCGTGTACTCTGCTTTCTCTCTCTGCCGCTTCTCTGTATGTCTTCAAGGATTTATAAATAAAATCTTTAAAAAAAGAAAAACCGAGAGAAAGGACAAAAAGCATATGATCCTCTCCAAGAGTTGCAGAAAAAGCATTTGACAAAGTACAACATCAAAGGCCTAGTGGATTTTGAGCGGGGAAATGTCTATCAAACAAGAATAAATTCCGTAGGAAGGCCGCAGCTGACATCCCTTCAAGGGTGAAAACCTGGAAATTCGTTCCTCCCCTAAGAGAGGAACAAGCCATAGGAGGTCCCCTCTCAGTGCTGGAAGTCCTAATGTAGTCAACAGAAGGAAACAGCAAAGGTTCCACTCTGGAAGGGGGACGTCACACTGTCCTCTTTGTTGAAGACGCGGTTGCTAGAAAAGGAAAACCCGGAGCCCCCACAAAAACTGTTAGAATAATGATTGAATTTCAGTATATTCAGGGACACCAACTGAACCTACAGAGCTCCAGTGCCTTGCTGCGTCCTGACAATGAGCATCAGGAACGAAATGGAGGCTGGACTCCCTTTCAGGAGCATCACAGGAGACTAAATTAATGAGGACTGAACCGAAAGGAGCACAAGACTTCGTTGCACTGAGCCATACAGGCTCGGGGGGCCCCGTCCTGGGCTTTCGGGGGTGGAAGCCTCCTCTTGTGAAAATGTCCACAGTTCCTGAAGCACCCTCGGTTTCACTGTCATTCTAAATCAAAAATCCTGGTGGTAGATCCTAGAATTAGGAAAAAAAAAAAACCTAACGTCCGTCCAGCCCCACAAATGACCCCGGACAGCAAAATCAGTATTGGAAAAGAGGACAGAGTGGGGCGCAGCACTTTTATTTCGAACGATGTCAACAGTGGACCAGGATACAAGCAGTGTGTGTGGTTCTCGGCCCCCTGCTGGCTCTGGTCAGCTAAGCATGTTGATCCTGACTCACCTCATGGTCTGATCTCGGGGGTCGTGGAGTTTCTAGCCCTCGGCTGGGCCAGGCCCGAGGCGTGGTGGGCCTACTTTGCCCTCAGGGGGTTGGTTCCAGCATAAGCTGAAGGAGCAGAACAGGGAAGTCCAGAGAAATGTGCCTTGATACAACGATTTTGTTTAACTTCATTTAAACCCAATTAATTAATGTATAGTGATTATTTTTTCAGAGGTTAGAATCCGGGATTCACCAGATGGAGAGAACAGCAGTGCTCGTGAATCACCTGCGGTCCTTCGTGCCCATCCCTGTTATCTCCCCCGCTCCCTCCAGCGCACACTAGATTGTTCCAATGATTCAGAGTCTGTATTTCGTGCATCTGTTTTATCTCTATGTGTTTTTTCCTTCACTTACAGATGTTCATTTGCTTTGCTTTCTTTAATGCACTATGAATGACACCATAGGGTCATGTCTTTCCCGACTGACTTTATTTCATTTACCGGATCCTCTGTGTATCCGCGTCATTGCACATCGGCAAGATTTCCTTCCTTTGATAGCATTACCATTCCTCTCTCTGTGAGCCATCATCTATTCTCCCATCCTCTCTATCCATAATCTGTCTGAAGGCACCGAAGGCTCCTCCCACAGCGTTGGCTACTGTGGACCCGGCTGCTGTGGACTTCGGGGCGCAGGTGGTCCCGCCCGGCTTTTCATTGCATCGGTATCTTCAGAGTGATCTCCAGGCCATGCACCTGCCTGGTCGCAGGGCAGCTCTATTGGTAAGTTCCTGAGGAGCTCGGTGCACTGTTTCCAGGGGCAGCTGCACCAGCCTGCAGGTCCCGCCCACAG
>NW_024570699.1:0-36980 GCF_018345385.1 Vulpes lagopus | reverse complement strand
TGGCTCATGGGCTGGCAAGGGTAAGGCAGGCTTCAATGGTTGTGCTCCAGGTGAGTAGAGCGGTTTCACGGATAACGACCTGATCACGAATCTGAGTTCTTACGGCATAAGAAGCCACGTTGTAGAAGCTGCTTCGACGCTATGCTGCCTTTTGAGACCTGAACTGCGGCAGGACCAAACCTCGCATCTGCTGACCCGTAGATATAGGGCGACTCCATTTGTGAGGTGTGGAGAGGTTGGTGAAAGGCCAGGTTGTGGAAGCGGCTGGCCTCTACTATCACGTGGTCTGAGGTGCAATTTCAGCGATGTACGATGGCCTTCGTATTTACTGGGTAGCTAGGTCTAATCCGGTGTAGGAGTGGGAGAGCAAGACATCGGCCTCCCAGAACATACACACTCTCCTGATGAGTTGAGTTACGCCTTGTCCCTCCACATCCTGGGTGAGGTACACTTCATGCTAACAGGCCTAGGCTCGATGCGTGACAGAAGTGATTGTGAGAGGATAAGTGGACAGGTGCCGGCCACAAGACTAGTGTCTCCAAGCTCAATCCACAAGTCCGCGTCATTCCCAGGGATAGTGGTGCGGGTTAGGGAACGGATTAGTGTACAGTGTAGTATCGGAGTAGGGTACGGGTTAGGGTGTGGTGACGGTTTAGGATGAGGGTTAGAGTTAGGGTTAGGGTACATGTTAAGTATGGGGGGGGTACTGGTTAGGGTTAGGGTCTAGGGTTAGGCGTTTAGGGTTAGGAGTAGGGCACGGGTTAGTGTTTCGGCACGAGGTTGGGTTAGTGTTTTGGTTAGTGTTACGAGGATAGGGTTAGTGGTTAGGATTCGGTGAGGGTTAGGGTCATGGTTAGGGTTAGGTTTCTGTTCGTTTACGGGGAGGGTTAGGGTGTCGGGTTAGGGTACGGGTTCCGGGAACGGGTTAGTGTTAGGTTGGGTTAAGGTTAGGGTATGGTTCAGGTTTAGGGTACGGACTTTTGTTCTGGTTTGGGTTAGGGTTGGTTTAGGGGTATTAGGGTTAGGGTTAGGTGTAGGGTGATAGGGTTGAGTTTGGCAGGGTTAGGGGTGAGTTTGAGGGTTAGTGATTGGGATAGGAAAAGGGTTGAGGTTTAGGAGTTGTGCTAGGTTTAGGGTGGTGTACGGTTCAGGTTCGGGTACGGTAAGGGTTGGGGTTACGAGTTAGGGTGACGGGTTAGGGTTACGTTTCTGGTTAGGGTTATCGTTAAGAGTATTAGATAGGTTACGGATAGGGTTTTGGTTTACGGTGACGGTTTATGTTAAGTGTAAGGGCTTATGTTAGCGTTACGGTGTACGGTACTGTTAATGGGTAGGTTTAAGGTATGTTAGGTTTAGAGTTATGATTAGGTGATTGGTTAGGAGGGATCGTTTAGGGTAAGGCAAGGTTTTGGGTAACAGCTTTTATAGTTTTAGGGTACTTGGTAGGTTTAGTTAGGGTGCGTTTAGTGTTCGGGTTAGATTAGGTTCGGTAGGATTAGGGTACTGGATAGTGGTTAGGGTTAGTGTTAGGGTTAGAAATAGGGTTAGTATAGCTTTTAGGGTTAGTATTAGGTTAGGTTTATAGGTTCGGTTAGGGTAAGGTTATGGTTAGTGTTAGGGTTAGGGTAAGGGATCGGTTAGGATACAGGTTAGGGTTAGGTTTAGAGTTAGGGCTTGGGTTAGGTTAACGTTAGTGTTAGGGTACTTGTTAGGATAGGGTTAAGGTTAGGTTTAGGGTTAGGGTACGTTTTATAGTTAGTGTTATTGTTAGATTGTTAGGGTTAGGTTTAAGGGTATGGGTAATGGTTAGGGTTAGTGTTAGGGTTAGGGTACGGGTTAGGTGTTAGGGTACTGGTTCGGGTTAGGTTAGGTAAGGTTTAGGGTTAGGGTAACAATTAGGGTAGGATGAGGTTAGTATTACGGTTAGGGTACGGATTAGGGTTTAGACGTTAGGGAAACGGGTTAGGGTTAGTGATAGGGTTTGTGTTAGAGTTTGTTGTGTTAGTGTTAGGGTTAGGAAGAGATAGGGTTGGGGTCTCGTTAAGGTTAGGATCTAAGGTTAGGGTTATGGTCTGGTTAGGGTACGGGATCAGGTTAGGGTGTGGTTTGTTTAGGGTTAGGGGTAGGTTCAGGGCTAGGTTACCGGGTATAGGTTTAGGTTAGGGTTAATGTTAGTATTAGGGTTACGTTAGGTATGGTTTTGGTAGGTAACGGGATAGGGTTAGGGTGGTGGTTATGTTTAGGGTTAGGGTTAGGGTTAGGGTAGGTTAGGGTTTGGGTTAAGTTAGGGTTAATTTAGTATTAGGGTTACGGTTAGGTATGGTTTTTGGGTTAGGGTAGGGCTAGGGTTAGTTTTAGGGTTAGGTTACGGGTTAGGTTTAGGGTTAGAGGTAAGGGTTATGGGTTAGGGTTGTGTTAGGGTTAGGGTAGTAGACGGGTTAGGGTTAGGGTTAGGATATGGGTTAGGGGTTAGTGTAAGGATTATGGTTTATGGGTTAGGGTACTCGGGTTTTGGTTAGGGTTAGGGTACTAGGATACGGGTTAGGGTTAGGGTTAGGGTTAGTGGTTAGGGTTAGTGTTCGGATTAGGGTTAGCGTTAGGGTTATTGGTTGGGGTTGGGGTTAGGTCGGGTTCTCGAATTAGGGGTTTGGGTTAGGGTTCGTGGATAGAGTTAGGGTTAGGTTTGGGTTAGTGTTAAGGGTTCGGGTTAGGGTTAGGGTTAGGTTCGTGTTAGGGTTTGGACTGTTTAGCGGTAGGGTTAGGGGTTGGGTAAGGTTTAGCAGTTTGGGTTAGGTTTCGGGCGTTAAGGTTTTGACTGTTAGGTTTAGGTTAGCGGTTTTGGGTTCGGGTTTTGGTTAGGGTTCGGGTTCGGGTTCGGGTTAGGATTAGGGTTCGGTTGGGTTAGTGTTAGGGTATAGTTTGGTTTGGTGTGCGGGTTCGGGTTAGGTTCGGGTTAGGTTATTGGTCATGGTTCGGATAGGGTTAGGGTTGGGTTAGGTTAGGTTTAGGTTAGGGTTAGGGTTAGGGTTAGGGGTTCGAATTTGGGTTCGGGTTAGTTTGGGTTAGGGTTAGGAATTGGTTTTAGGGTAGGATTTGTGTTGGTTTTGGATTGAGGGTTAGGTTTAGGTTCGGCTTTCGGTTATGGTTGGGGTTGGGGTAGTTTTTGGATTAGGGTTGGGGTAGGTTAGGTGTCTGGTTAGGGGTTAGGGTTAGAGTGAGGTTTAGTTTCGGTGTTTATTGGTTTTATGGTTAGGATTATTGTTCGTTTTAGGGTTAGGGGTTTTCGGGTTTGGCTTAGGGTTAGGGTTGGGTTAGGGTTAGGGTTCGCGTTTTAGGGTTTGGGTTAGGTTTTGTTGTCGGTCTTGGTAGGGTTATGGTTCGGGTAATGTCGTTGTTTATAACTGTGTTAGTTCCGGTTGGGTTTCGATTTGGGTTCGGTTTAGGTAGTGTTGGGGTTTGGGTTCGGAATGATTAGGGCTAAATGTTTAGGTTTGGGTATAGGGTTAGGGTTCAGGGTAGGGGGGGGCGTTGGGGATGAGTTGGTATTGGGGTTGGGTTAGTGTTAGGGTTAGTTTGGGGTTTGGGGTTTGGGGTTTGGGGTTGGGGATAGGGTTAGGGTTGGGGATTTGGGTTTTGGGTTAGGGATAGGGTTAGGGTTAGCGTAGATTTCGTTTAGGGTTAGGAGTGTCTGGGTCGGGGTTAGGGGGTTGGGTTAGTTTAGGGTTCGGGGGTTTTGGGTTAGGGTTAGTGGGGTTTCGGTTTAGGGTTGGGTTGGGGTAGGTTGGGGTTTGGGTTTTGAAGTTTAGGGTTAGGGTTCTGTTGTGTTGGGGTTAAGGGGGGGGAGTGTTCGGGTTAGGTTGGGGTGGGGGTTAGGGTGGGGTTTAGGTTTCGGATTAGGGTTCGGGTTGGTTTAGGGGTTGGGGTTGGGGGTTGGTGGTGGGGGGGGGGGGTGGTTTGGTGGGTTGGGTGGGTTGGGTTGGGTAGGGGGGGTGGTGTGGGGGGGTTGGGGGGGGGGTGTGAGGGGGGGGGGTGAGGGGGTGGGGGGGTGGGTTTGGGGTTGGGTTGGGGTTTTGGGGGTTATTTTTTAGGTTGGGTTGGGGTCGGGGTGGGGGGGGCGGGGAGGTTTTGGGGTTGGTTTTGGGGGTTTCGGGTTGGGTTCGGGTTCAAGTTAGGGTTGGGTTGGGTTTAGGGTTGGTTTTCAGGTTAGGAATTTTGGGTTTAGGGTTCGGGTTGGGGTTGGGTTTTCGGTTTTGGTTAGGGTTAGGGTTAAGGTTCGGGTTCGGGTTAGGCTTAGGGTTAGGGTTAGGGTTATGGTTAGGATTAGGGTTCGGATTAGGGTTAGGGTAAGGGTTCTGGTTAGGGTTAGGGTTCGGGATAGGGTTAGTGTTAGCGTTCGGGTTAGGGTTAGGGGATAGTGTTAGGTTTATGGTTAGGGTTAGGGTTCGGGTTAGGATTAGGGTTCGGGTTCGGGTTAGGTTTATGGTTAGGGTTAGGGTTCGGGTTATGGTTAGGGTTAGGATTAGTGTTCGTGTTAGGGTTAGGGTTAGGGTTCGGCTTAGGGTCGGGTTCGGGTTAGGGTTAGGTTTTGGTTTAGGGTTCGTGTTATGGTTCGGGTTAGGGTTTGGGTTAGGTTTTGTTTTAGCTATCAGGTAAGGGTTAGGGTTTGGTTAGTGTTGGGGTTAGGCTTGCGGATGGGTTTCGGTTTCGTGTTCGGGTTATGGTTGGTGTTGGGGATAGGTTACGGATTAGTGTTAAGGTTAGGTGTAGGGTTAGGGTTAGGGTTCAGGTTAGGGTGGGGGTTGGGGTTGGTGTTGGGGTTTTGGTTAGGGTTAGTGTTAGGGTTAGGGAAAGGGTTAGTGTTAGAATTGGTGTTGGCGTTAGGGTTACGTTTGGTTTTGGGGTTGGGGTGGGGGTGGGGGATAGGGTTAGGTTTGGGTTTGGGGTTAGGGATAGGGTTAGGGTTAGGTTTCGGTTTAGGGTTAGGAGTGGGGTCAGGGTTTGCGTGCACTTTAGGGTTAGGGTTCTGTTTCGGGTTAGCATTAGGGTTAGGGTTCGGGTTAGGGTGAGTGTTCGGGTTCAGTTTAGGTTAGGGTTAGAGTTCGGGTTAGGGATGGGGTTAGGGTTAGGGTCGGGTTTGTGTTCGGTTTAGGGTTAGGGTTAGGCTTAGGTTTAGGTTTCGGTTTCGGGTTCGGGTTAGGTTTCGGGTTAGTGTTAGGGTTCGGGTAGGGTTAGGGTTAGGTTTAGGATTCTGTTTAGGGTTAGGTTTCGTGTTAGGGTTATGGTTAGGGTTCGTGTTAGGGTTAGGGATTTGCATTAGGCTTAGGGTTAGGGTAGGATTTTGGTTAGGTTTAGGGTTAGGGTTAGGGGTTCGGGTTCGGTTTTGAGTTAGGGTCGTGTTAGGGTTAGGTTTAGGGTTCGGGTTAAGTTTAGGCTTAGGTTTCAGGTTAGGGTTAGTGTTAGTGTTCGGTTTAGGGTTAGGGTTATGTTTAGGTTGAGGGATAGGGTTAGGGTTCGGGTTAGGATTAGGGTTCGGGTTCGTGTTAGGGTTAGGGGTAGGGTTAGGTTTAGGGTAAGGTTAGGTTTCCGGTTAGGGTTCGGGTTAAGGTTAGGGCTTAGGGTTAGGGTTAGGGTTAGGATTAGGGTTGGGTTAGGTTTCGGGTTGGGTTTCGGGTTCGGGTTTGGGTTAGTTTTGGGTTTACGGTTCGGGTTCGGGTTAGGGTTAGGCTTAGGGTTCGGTTTAGGGTTCGGGTTGGTGTTGGGGATAGGGTTCGGTTTAGGGTTCGGGTTGGGGTTGGGGTTGGGGTTGGGGTTAGGGTTTGGGTAAGGGTTAGGTTTAGGGTACGGGGTAGGGTTAGGCTCAGGGTAGGGTTAGGTTCGGGGTTGGGGTTGGGGTTGGGGTTAGGGTTCGAGTTAGGGTTAGGTTTAGTGTTAGGGTTAGGGTTAGGGGTTTGAATTTGGGTTCGGGTTAGGTTTCGGGTTAGGGTTAGGGTTAGAATTAGGAATAGGTTTAGGGTTAGGATTAGTGTTCAGGTTTTGGTTAGCGTTAGGGTTTGGGTTCGGTTTTCGGTTAGGGTTCGGGTTTGGGGTAGGTGTAGGATTAGGGTTGTGGTTAGGTGTCGGGTTAGGGTTAGGGTTAGCGTTAGGTTTAGGTTTCGGGTTATGGTTAGGGTTAGGGTTCGTGTTAGGTTAGTGTAGGTTGGTTTAGGGTTCGTGTTCGGGTTAGGGTTTGGGTTCGGATTAGGGTTCATGTTAGGGTTCGAGTTAAGGTTCGGGTTAGGGTTACTTTTACGGTTCGGGATAGGGTTAGGGTTCGTGTTAGGGTTAGGGCTTGGGTAAGTGTTAGGGTTCGGTTTAGTGTTGGGGTTAGGATTTTGGTTGGGGTTCGGTTTCGCATTAGGGTTAGGGTTAGGTTTGGGGTTGGGGTTGGGGTTGGGGTTAGAGATAGGGTTAGGGTTCGGTTAGGGTTAGGGTTAGGGTTAGGGTTAGTGTTAGGGTTAGGGTTCGGAATAGGGTTAGGGTTCGGGTTAGAGTTAGGGTTAGGATTAGGGTTCAGGTTCGGGTTTCAGTTAAGGTTAGGGTTCGGGTTAGGTTTCGGGTTCGGGTTCCTGTTAGGGTTAGGGTTAGGTTTTAGGTTAGGGTTAGGGTTAGGTTTTGGTTTAGGGTTAGGGTTAGGGTTCAGGTTCGGGTTAGGGTTAGTGTTAGGGTTCGTGTTAAGGGTAGGGTTAGGGATCGGGTTATAGTTAGCGTTAGGGTCAAGGGTAGGGTTAGGCTTAGGGTTAGGGTTTGGGTTCGGGTTGGAGTTTGGGATAGGGTTCGGGTTAGGGTTCGGTTTCACGTTCAAGGTAGGGTTTGGGATAGGGTTCGAGTTCGGGTTCGGGTTCGGAATAGGGTTATGGTTCGGGTTAGGGTTGGGGTTCGGGTTCGCGTTAGGTTTTGGGTTAGGGTTTGGTTTAGTGTTCGGGTGGGGTTGGGGTTCGGGTTCGGGTTAGGGTTAGGGTTCGGGTTAGGTTCGGGTTCGGGTTAGGGTTAGGGTTTGGTTTAGGGTTAGGGTTAGTGTTCTGGTTCGGTTTAGGGTTAGTGTTGCTGTTGGGGTTGGGGTTGTGGTTGGGGTTTGGGTTAGGGTTAGGGTTAGGGTTGGGGTTCAGCTTAGGGTTAGGGTTAGGGTTAGCGTTAGGGGTAGGTTTAGTGGTTAGTGTTCGGGTTAGTTTTAGGGTCAGGGTTAGGGTTAGGTTTAGGGTTGGATTTGGGTTTGGGGTTGGGGTTGGGTTTAGGGTCCGTTTTAGGGTTAGGGTTTGGTTTAGGGTTCAGGTTCGGGTTAGGATTCGGGTTAGGGTTAGGGTTAGGGTTCGGGTTAGGGTTCAGGTTAGGTTTAGGGTTAGCATTAGGGTGAGGGTGAGGGTTAGGTTGAGGGTTCATGTTCAGGTTAGCTTAGCGTTAGAGTTCGGGTTAGGGATAGGTTTAGGTTTAAGGTTAGTGTAAGGTTTCGGGTTAGGGTTAGGGTTAGGGTTCGGGTTAGGGATAGGGTTAGGGTTAGGTTGAGGTTTAGGGTTAGGGTTCAGGTTAGGGTTAGGGTTCGGGTTCATGTTAGGGTTAGGGTTAGGTGTAGGGTTCGGGTAAGCGTTAGGGTTAGGGTAGGGTTAGATTTCGGATTAGCGTTATTGTTCGGTTTAGGGTTAGGGTTAGGGTTAGGGTTAGGGTTGGGATTAGGGTTTGTGTTGGGTTTCGAGTTCGGGTTCGGGTTAGGGTTAATGTTGGGTTTAGGGTTCGGGTTCGGATTAGGGTAAGGGTTAGGGTAGGGTTAGGGTTCGGTTTATGGTTCGGGTTGTGGTTGCGGTTGGGGTTGGGATTATGGTTAAGGTTAGGTTTAGGGTTAGGGTTTTGGTACGGGTTAGGGTTAGGTTCGGGGTAGGTTTTGGTTGGGGTTGGGGTTGGGGTTGGGGTTAGGGTTCGAGTTAGGGTTAGGTTTAGGTTAGGTTTCGGGTTAGGATTATGTTCGGGTTAGGGTTCGGGTTCGGTTTAGGGTTCGGGTTAGGGTTAGGGTTCGGGTTAGGGTTGGCTTTAGGGTTCGGGTTACGGTTCAGGTTAGGGTTAGCGTTAGGGATAGGGTTAGGGTTCGGGTTAGGATTAGGGTTAGGGTTAGGGTCGGGTTAGTGTTCGGATTAGGGTTAGGGTTAGGTTTAGGGTTCGGGTTCGGTTTAGGGTTAGGGTTAGGGTTAGGGTTCGGATTAGGGTTAGGGTTAGGGTTAGGGTTGGTGTTGGGGTTAGGCTTCCGGTTGGGTTTCGGGTTCGGGTTCGGGTTAGGGTTGGTGTTGGGGTTAGGTTTCAGAATAGGGTTAAGGTTAGGTTTAGGGTTCGGGTTAGGGTTCAGTTTAGGCTGGGGGTTGGGGTTGGGGTTGGGGTTTGGGTTAGGGTTAGGGTTAGGTTTAGGGTAATGGTTAGTGTTACATTTGGGGTTGGGGTTAGGGTTATGGTTAGGTTTGGGTTGGTGTTGGGTTTGGGGTTGGGGATAGGTTTAGGGTTGGGTATGGGGTTAGGGATAGCGTTAGGTTTAGGGTTAGGTTTCGGTTTAGGGTTAGGAGTGGGGTCAGGGTTACGGTTTGGGTTAGGGTTAGGGTTCGGGTTAGGGTTAGGGTTAGGGTTTGGGTTAGGGTGAGGGTTCGGTTTCAGGTTAGCTTATTGTTAGAGTTCGGGTTAGGGTTAGGTTTAGGGTTCGGGTTAGGGTTAGTGTTACGTTTCGGGTTAGGATTAGGGTTAGGGTTCGGGTTAGGGTTAGCAGTCAGGTTAGGGTTGGGGTTCGTGTTAGGGATAGTGTTCGGTTTAGGGTTAGGGTTAGAGTTGGGTTTGGGTTTGCGGTTTGGGTTAGGTTTAGGTTTTGGGTTAGTGTTAGGGTTCGGTTTAGGTTTTGGGTTCGTGTTAGGATTCGGGATGGGGTTAGGGTTAGGTTCTGGGTAGGGTTCCTGGTAAGGTTAGGGTTAGGGTTAGCGTTCGGGTTAGGGTTAGGATTAGGGTTTGCAGCTACTTGAACTCTGGCTTCCAAGTATGCTTCCTTGTGAGAGCTGAACTGAGGGGAGGACCCTTCTGCATCCTGACTGCCTAGGGACATAGGTCATAACATCCTTATGTTAGGTGCTGGAAGAGGTTGGCGTGAAAAGTATGTGGAAGCTACAGGCCTGTCCTCATGTGTATCTGAGTTGAATACAGCGATTTCTAATGATCTTCAATTAGAGTGTCACCAGGTGTAACTCCCATGTTTCAGTGGGAAGCAGACATCTGCCTGCCAGGGATACGCAAGTCTGAGAGGTGAACTTATGGCCTGTTTGTCCTACATCCTGACTGCCTGTACGGTCTGTTTCCACAGCATTTCCTTCTATGTGTGGCAGTTGCGGCGTGAGGACCAAGTGTCTACCTTGTCAGTGTCGCGCCTAGTGGACAGTTGCCTCCAAGGCCTCCAGTGGATTGAGCTTGTTGCTTGTACCTCCCACATGCTGACCCCTTGTACGCTTCGCTTCCGAAGGACTTCATTCGATACAAGACGCAGGATTGGTGAGAGGCAAGTGTCTCTTAGCTGAATCCAGCGACTTCTGAGGAATTCCTCCCTCAGATGGGAGCTACATACTAACTTCCAAAGCTGAGTACCACGTTGAATGCCCTCTCTCTGAGGAACTTCCTTCTGCGAGATGAGCTTACCCGCGGTCCTGCACTGCCTGCAGATGGAGTTATGAACATCCTCCCAAGACATGTTTGTCAGAAGCTCATGGGACGCAAGGGGTAAGCTGCATGCTTCAATGGTTGTGTCTCCAGGTGCAGTAGAGCGGTATTCACGGAACGACCTGACTCACAATGCTGCTACGTTCTCACGGCCATAAGAACGCAGCTAGTAGAAGGGTGGCTTCGAAGCCTGCTTCCTTTTGAGAGGTGACCTGCGGGCAGGACCCCCTCGCATCCTGCCTGCCCGTAGATATAGCGGCTGACATCCTTACGTGAGGTGCTGGGAGAGGTGGTGAGAAAGGCCAGGTTGTGTAAGCGACTGTCCAGTACTCACGTGTCCTGAGTTGAATGCAGCGTTGTACGACGGCCTTCATCAATTACAATGTTTCCAGGTTCTAACTCCCATGTATCAGTGGGGAGCAGACATCGGCTTCCCAGACACACACACTCTTGAGAGTTGAGCTTACGGCCTGTATCTCCCACATCCTCTGAGCAGGTACACGTCGCTAACAGGCCTAGGCTCGATGCGTGACAGAAGTGTTTTGAGAGGTAAGCGGAATGTGCCGGCCCACAAGACTAGTGTCTCCAAGCTCAATCCAGCGATGTCCGAGTAATTCCTGTCAGACTGGTGCTGGTGCTACCTACTAAGTTCCAAACGTGAGAGGCTGGCTGAACGCCTTGTCCAAAGGCAAATTCCTTGTGAGATTTGAGCTCACACTCAGTCATTCACAGTTCCACACTGCCTGCAGAATGAGTTTGGAACATCTTCACCAGGGACATTTGTGGTTGAGGCTTGTGAGACGCAAGTGGAAAAAGGCAGGCCTGGAGTGTGTCTCCAGGTGCAGTAGAGCGGTGTTCCTGCAGCCTCCTAACATAGAGTACTGCTACATTCTCGCGGCCCTAAGAACGCAGCTATTTGAACGCTGGCTTCAAAGTATGCTTCGTTGTGAGAGCTGAGCTGAGGGGAGGACCCTCCTGCATCCTGACTGCCTGGAGACGTAGGTCCTAACATCCTTATGTTAGGTGCTGGAAGAGGTTGGTGTGAAAAGCATGTGGAAGCGACAGGCCTGTCCTCACGTGTTCGAGTTGGATACAGTGATACCTAACGGCGTTCTTCAATTAGAGTGTCGCCAGGTTGTAACTTCCATGTTTCAGTGGTAAGCAGACATCTGCCTGCCAGGGATACACACGTCTGAGAGGTGAGCTTATGGCCTGTGTGTCCCACATCCTGACTGCCTATACGGTCCGATTCCGCAGCATTTCCTTCTATGGGTTAGGGTTAGGTTTCGGATTAGGGTTAAGGTTGTTTTTAGCGTTAGGGTGGGGGTTGGGGTTGGGGTTGGAGTTAGGGTTCCTTTAGGGTTAGGGATAGGGTTAGGGTTAGGGTTCGGGTTAGGGCTCGGGTTGGGTTTCGGGTTCGGGTTCGGGTTCGAGTTAGTGTTGGGTTTAGGGTTCGGGTTCGGATTAGGGTTAGGGTTAGGGTAGGGTTTGGGTTCGGTTAATGGTTCGGGTTGGGGTTGGGGTTGAGTTTGGGTTTGGGGTGAGGGTTAGGGTTAGGGTTGTTAGGGTACGGGTAAGGGTTATGGTCGGGTTAGGTTTAGGGTTGGGGTTGGGGTTGGGGTTAGGTTTCGAGTTAGGGTTAGGGTTAGGGTTATGGTTAGGTTTCGGGTTAGAATTATGTTCAGGTTAGGGTTTGGGTTTGGGTTAGGGTTCGGGTTAGAGTTAGGGTTCGGGTTAGGTTCGCTTTAGGGTTCGGGTTCCGGTTCAGGTTAGGGTTAGGGTTAGGGATAGGGTTAGGGTTTGGGTTAGGGTTAGGGTTAGGATTAGGGTTAGGGTTAGGGATAGGGTTAGTTCAGGTTAGGGTTAGGATTAGGGTTAGGGTTAGGGTTAGGGTTAGGTTTAGGTTTCGGGTTAGGGTTAGGGTTTGGGTTCGGGTTTGGGTTAGGGTTAGGGTTAGGATTAGGGTTCGTGTTGGGGTTCAGTTTCGGGTTAGGTTTAGGGTTAGGGTTAGGGTTCCGGTTCGGGTTAGGTTTAGTGTTAGGATTCAGGTTAGGGTTAGGTTTAGGGTTTGGGTTAGGGTTAGAGTTAGAATTAGGTTTTGGCTTTGGTTAGGGTTAGGATTAGTGTTCGTGTTAGGGTTAGGGTTAGGTTTAGGGTTCGGCTTAGGGTTCGGGTTCGGGAAGGTTTAGGGTTAGGGTTCTGTTTAGGGTTCGTGTTAGGGTTCGGGTTAGGGTTTGGGTTAGGTTTCGTTTTAGGTCTCAGGTAAGGGTTAGGGTTCGGGTTAGTGTTTGGGTTAGACTTCCGGTTGGTTTTCGGGTTCGGGTTTGGGTTAGGGTTGGTGTTGGGATTAGGTTTCGGGATAGGGTTAAGGTTAGGTTTCGGGTTCGGGTTAGGTTTCGGGTTCGGGGTAGGGTTAGAGTTAGGTATAGGTTTCAGGTTAGGGTTAGGGTTAGGTTTAGGGTTAGGTTTAGGGCTCAAGTTTTAGTTAGGGTTCGGGTTCGGGGTAGGGTTAGGATTAGGGTTTGGGTTAGGGTTAGTGTTAGAGTTCGGTTTAGGGTTCGAGTTAGGTTTAGGGTTAGGGTTCGGTTTAGGGGTCGTGTTAGGGTTCGGATTAAGGTTCAGATTAGGTTATTGTTAAAGTTCGGGATAGGGTTAGGGTTATGTTTCGGGTTAGGGTTAGGGTTAGCGTTAGGGTTAGGTTTGGGGTTGGGGTTAGGGTTGGGTTTAGGGATAGGGTTAAGGTTGGGTTTGTGGTTAGGCTTAGGGTTAGGGTAAGGGTTAGTGTTTGGGTTAGGGTGAGGGTTCGGATTAGGGTTAGGGTTCGGGTTAGAGTTAGGGTTAGGACTAGGGTTTGGGTTCGTGTTTGGGTTAGGGTTCGGGTTCGGGTTCGGGTTAGGGTTAGTGTTGGGTTAGGGTTTGGGTTCGGATTAGGGTTAGGGTTAGGGTAGGGTTAGGGTTCAGTTTATGGTTCGTGTTGAGGTTGGGGTTGGAGTTGAGGTTGTAGTTAGGGTTAGGGGTAGGGTTAGGGTTAGGGTTAGGGTACGGGTTAGTATTAGGGTGAGGTAGGTATAGGGCTGGGGTTGGGGTTGGGGTTGGGGTTGGGTTAGGGTTCGAGTTAGGCTTAGGGTTAGGGTTAGGGTTAGGTTTTGGGTTAGGATAAGTTCGGGTTAGGGTTCGGGTTCGGGATAGGGTTCGGGTTTGTGTTAAGGTTCATTTTAGGGTTCGGGTTACGGTTCATGTTAGGGTTACGGTTAGGGATAGGGTTAGGGTTCGGTTTAGGGTTATGATTAGGGTTAGGGTTAGGGTTGGGTTTCGGTTTCGGGCTAGGCTTAGGGTTAGGGTTAGGGTTCGGATTAGGGTGAGGGTTTGGGATCAGGTTAGCTTAGGGTTAGAGTTCGTGTTAGGGTTAGGGTTAGGGTCGGGTTAGTGTTTGGTTTAGGGTTAGGGTTCGGTTTCGGGTTCGGGTTAGGTTTAGGGTTAGGGTACGGTTCGGGTAGGGTTAGGGTTAGGGTTAGGGTTAGGGTTAGGATTCTGGTTAGGGTTATGGTTCATGTTAGGGTTAGGGTTAGGGTTCGTGTTAGGGTTAGGGATAGCGTTAGGGTTAGGGTTAGGATTTGGGTTAGGGTTAGGGTTAGGATTAGGGTTAGAGTTAGGTTTCGGTTAATGGTTATGGTTAGAATTAGGGTTCATGTTAGGGATAGGGTTAGGGTTTGGCTTAGGGTTCGGGTTCGGGTTAGGGTTAGGGTTAGGTTTAGGGTTCGGTTTAGGGTTCGTGTTAGGGTTTGTGTTTGGGTTTGTGTTAGGTTTCGTTTTAGGTCTCATTAAGGGTTATGGTTCAGGACAGTGTTGCGGTTAGGCTTCCAGTTGAGTTTCGGGTTCGGGTTCGGGTTAGGGTTGGTGTTGGGGTTAGGTTTCAGATTAGGGCTAAGGTTAGGTTGAGGGTTAGGGTTAGGTTTCAGGTTAGGGTGGGGGTTGGGTTTGGGGTTGCGGTTGGGGTAAGGGTTAGGGGTAGGGTAAGGGTTAGTGTTAGATTTGGAGTTGGGTTAGGGTTAGGGTTAGGTTTGGGGTTGTGGTTGTGGTTGGGGGTTGGGTGTAAGTTTAGGGTTGGGATTGGGGGTTAGGGACAGGGTTAGGGTTAGGGTTTGGTTTCGGTTAGGGTTAGGAGTGGGTCAGGGTTAGGGGTTTGGGTTAGGGTTCGGTTTGGGGGTTCGGGTAGGTTTCGGGTTAGGTTTGGTGTTAGGGTTCGTGTTAGGGTTAGGGTTAGTGTTAGGGTTCGCAGCTACTTGAATGCTGGCTTCCAAGTATGCTTCCTTGTGAGAGCTGAGCTGAGGGGAGGACCCTCCTGCATCCTGACTGCCTGGAGACGTAGGTCCTAACATCCTTATGTTAGGTGCTGGAAGAGGTTGGTGTGAAAAGTATGTGGAAGCTACAGGCCTGTCCTCATGTGTATCTGAGTTGAATACAGCGATTTCTAATGATCTTCAATTAGAGTGTCACCAGGTGTAACTCCCATGTTTCAGTGGGAAGCAGACATCTGCCTGCCAGGGATACGCAAGTCTGAGAGGTGAACTTATGGCCTGTTTGTCCTACATCCTGACTGCCTGTACGGTCTGTTTCCACAGCATTTCCTTCTATGTGTGGCAGTTGCGGCGTGAGGACCAAGTGTCTACCTTGTCAGTGTCGCGCCTAGTGGACAGTTGCCTCCAAGGCCTCCAGTGGATTGAGCTTGTTGCTTGTACCTCCCACATGCTGACCCCTTGTACGCTTCGCTTCCGAAGGACTTCATTCGATACAAGACGCAGGATTGGTGAGAGGCAAGTGTCTCTTAGCTGAATCCAGCGACTTCTGAGGAATTCCTCCCTCAGATGGGAGCTACATACTAACTTCCAAAGCTGAGTACCACGTTGAATGCCCTCTCTCTGAGGAACTTCCTTCTGCGAGATGAGCTTACCCGCGGTCCTGCACTGCCTGCAGATGGAGTTATGAACATCCTCCCAAGACATGTTTGTCAGAAGCTCATGGGACGCAAGGGGTAAGCTGCATGCTTCAATGGTTGTGTCTCCAGGTGCAGTAGAGCGGTATTCACGGAACGACCTGACTCACAATGCTGCTACGTTCTCACGGCCATAAGAACGCAGCTAGTAGAAGGGTGGCTTCGAAGCCTGCTTCCTTTTGAGAGGTGACCTGCGGGCAGGACCCCCTCGCATCCTGCCTGCCCGTAGATATAGCGGCTGACATCCTTACGTGAGGTGCTGGGAGAGGTGGTGAGAAAGGCCAGGTTGTGTAAGCGACTGTCCAGTACTCACGTGTCCTGAGTTGAATGCAGCGTTGTACGACGGCCTTCATCAATTACAATGTTTCCAGGTTCTAACTCCCATGTATCAGTGGGGAGCAGACATCGGCTTCCCAGACACACACACTCTTGAGAGTTGAGCTTACGGCCTGTATCTCCCACATCCTCTGAGCAGGTACACGTCGCTAACAGGCCTAGGCTCGATGCGTGACAGAAGTGTTTTGAGAGGTAAGCGGAATGTGCCGGCCCACAAGACTAGTGTCTCCAAGCTCAATCCAGCGATGTCCGAGTAATTCCTGTCAGACTGGTGCTGGTGCTACCTACTAAGTTCCAAACGTGAGAGGCTGGCTGAACGCCTTGTCCAAAGGCAAATTCCTTGTGAGATTTGAGCTCACACTCAGTCATTCACAGTTCCACACTGCCTGCAGAATGAGTTTGGAACATCTTCACCAGGGACATTTGTGGTTGAGGCTTGTGAGACGCAAGTGGAAAAAGGCAGGCCTGGAGTGTGTCTCCAGGTGCAGTAGAGCGGTGTTCCTGCAGCCTCCTAACATAGAGTACTGCTACATTCTCGCGGCCCTAAGAACGCAGCTATTTGAACGCTGGCTTCAAAGTATGCTTCGTTGTGAGAGCTGAGCTGAGGGGAGGACCCTCCTGCATCCTGACTGCCTCGAGACGTAGGTCCTAACATCCTTATGTTAGGTGCTGGAAGAGGTTGGTGTGAAAAGCATGTGGAAGCGACAGGCCTGTCCTCACGTGTTCGAGTTGGATACAGTGATACCTAACGGCGTTCTTCAATTAGAGTGTCGCCAGGTTGTAACTCCGATGTTTCAGTGGGAAGCAGACATCAGCCTGCCAGGGATACACGCGTCTGAGAGGTGAGCTGATGGCCTGTGTGTCCCACATCCTGACTGCCTGTACGGTCTGATTCCGCAGGATTTCCTTCCACGGGTTAAGGTTAGGTTTCGGAATAGTGTTAAGGTTAGGTTTAGGGTTAGGGTTCAGGATAGGTTGGGGGTTGGGTTTGGGGTTGGAGTTAGGGTTCCTTTAGGGTTCGGGTTAGGTATAGGGTTAGGGTTCGGGTTAGGCTTAGGATTATGTTTAGCTTTAGGGTCGGGTTAGTGTTCGGATTAGGGTTAGGGTTCGGGTTCGGGTTAGGTTTAGGGTTAGGTTTCGGATTAGGGTTATGGTTAGGATTCTGCTTAGGGTTAGGGTTCGGGGCGTGTTTAGGGTTAGGATTAGGGTTCGTGTTGGGGTTCAGTTAAGGTTAGGTTTAGGGTTAGGGTTAGGGTTCGGTTCGGGTTAGGTTTAGGGTTAGGATTCGGGTTAGGGTTAGGGTTAAGGGTAGGTTTAGGGTTAGTTTTCGGGTATGGTTAGGGTTAGGATTAGTGTTACTGTTACGCTTTGGGTTAGGGTTCGGGTTAGTGTTCGGGTTCGGGATAGGGTTAGGGTTAGGGTTCGGTTCAGGGTTCGTGTTAGGTTTTGGGTTAGGTTTCGTTTTAGGTCTCAGTTAAGGGTTAGGGTTCGGGTTAGTGTTGGGGTTAGGCTTCAAGTTGGGTTTCGGGTTCACGTTCGGGTTAGGGTTGTTGTTGAGGTTAGGTTTCGGGAATAGGGTTAAGGTTAGGTTTAGGGTTAGGTTTAGGGTTCAGGTTAGGGTCGGGGTTGGGGTTGGGGTTGGAGATAGCGTTAGGGTTAGGGGTTAGGGTTAGGGTAAGGGTTAGTGTTAGATTTGGTGTTGGGGTTAGGCTTAGTTTAGGTTTTGGTTTGGGGTTGGGGTTGGGGTTGGGGATAGGATAGGTTTGGGTTTGGGGTTCGGGATAGGGTTAGGGTTAGGGTTAAGTTTCTGTTTAGGGTTACGAGTGGGGTCAGGGTTCGGGTTCTTGTTAGGGGTTAGGGTTCGGGTTCGTGTTAGGGTTAGGGATAGCGTTAGGGTTAGGGTTAGGATTTGGGTTAGGGTTAGGGTTAGGATTAGGGTTAGAGTTAGGTTTCGGTTAATGGTTATGGTTAGAATTAGGGTTCATGTTAGGGATAGGGTTAGGGTTTGGCTTAGGGTTCGGGTTCGGGTTAGGGTTAGGGTTAGGTTTAGGGTTCGGTTTAGGGTTCGTGTTAGGGTTTGTGTTTGGGTTTGTGTTAGGTTTCGTTTTAGGTCTCATTAAGGGTTATGGTTCAGGACAGTGTTGCGGTTAGGCTTCCAGTTGAGTTTCGGGTTCGGGTTCGGGTTAGGGTTGGTGTTGGGTTAGGTTTCAGATTAGGGCTAAGGTTAGGTTGAGGGTTAGGGTTAGGTTTCAGGTTAGGGTGGGGGTTGGGTTTGGGGTTGCGGTTGGGGTAAGGGGTAGGGGTAGGGTAAGGGTTAGTGTTAGATTTGGAGTTGGGTTAGGGTTAGGGTTAGGTTTGGGGTTGTGGTTGTGGTTGGGGTTGGGTGTAAGTTTAGGGTTGGGATTGGGGTTAGGGACAGGGTTAGGGTTAGGGTTTGGTTTCGGTTTAGGGTTAGGAGTGGGTCAGGGTTAGGGTTTGGGTTAGGGTTCGGTTTGGGGTTCGGGTAGGTTTCGGGTTAGGTTTGGTGTTAGGGTTCGTGTTAGGGTTAGGGTTAGTGTTAGGGTTCGCAGCTACTTGAATGCTGGCTTCCAAGTATGCTTCCTTGTGAGAGCTGAGCTGAGGGGAGGACCCTCCTGCATCCTGACTGCCTGGAGACGTAGGTCCTAACATCCTTATGTTAGGTGCTGGAAGAGGTTGGTGTGAAAAGCATGTGGAAGCGACAGGCCTGTCCTCACGTGTATCTGAGTTGAACACGGCGATTTCTAATGGTCTTCAATTAGAGTGTCGCCAGGTGTAACTCCCATGTTTCAGTGGGAAGCAGACATCTGCCTGCCAGGGATACGCACGGCTGAGAGGGGAGCTTATCGCCTGTATGTCCCACATCCTGACTGCCTGTACGGTCTGCTTCCACAGCATTTCCTTCTATGCGTGGCAGTTGCGGAGTGAGAACCAAGCGTCTACCTTGTCACGGTCGCGCCTAACGGAGAGCTGCCTCAAGGGCCTCCAGTGGATTGAGCTTATTGCTTGTACATCCCACATGCTGACTTCCTGTACGCTTCACTTCCAAACGACTACATTTGATACAAGACGCAAGTTTTGTGAGAGGCAAGTGTCTTAGCTGAATCCAGCGACTTCTGAGGAATTCCTCCCTCAGATGGGAGCTACATACTAACTTCCAAAGCTGAGTACCACGTTCAATGCTGTCTCTCTGAGGAACTTCCTTCTGCGAGATGAGCTGACCAACGGTCCTGAACTGCCTGTAGATGGAGTTACGAACATCCTCCCAAGACATGTTTGTCAGAAGCTCACGGGACGCAAGGGGTAAGCTGCAGGCTTCAATGCTTGTGACTCCAGGTGCAGTAGAGCGGTATTCACGGAACGACATGACTCACAAAGCTGCTTCGTTCTCACGGCCATAAGAACACAGCTAGTAGAAAGCTGGCTTCGACGCCTGCTTCCTTTTGAGAGCTGAACTGAGGGCAGGACCCCCTCGCATTCTGTCTTCCCGTAGATATAGTTGTTGACATCCTTAGGTGAGGTGCTGTGTGAGGTTGTGAGAAAGGCAAGGTTGTGAAAGCAGCTGGCCTCTACTCTCGTGTCCTGAGTTGAATGCAGCGATGTACGATGGCCTTCGTCAATTACAGTGTAGCTAGGTTCTAACTCCCATGTATGAGTGGGGAGCAGACATCGGCCTCCCAGACATACACACTCCTGAGCGTTGAGCTTATGGCCTGTACCTCCCACATCCTGTGTGCCGGTACACTTCGCTGCTAACAGGCCTAGGCTCGATGTGTGACAGAAGTGTGAGAGGTAAGCGGAAGGTGCCGGCCCACAAGACTAGTGTTTCCAAGCTCAATCCAGCGATGTCCGAGTAATTCCTGTCAGACTGGTGCTACCTACTAAGTTCCAAACGTGAGAAGCTGGTTGATCGCTTTGTCCAAAGCCAACTTCCTTGTGAGATTTGAGCTCACACTCAGTCCCTCACGGTTCCACACTGCCTGCAGAATGAGTATTGAACATCTTCACCAGAGACATTTGTGGATTGAGGCTTTTGAGATGCAAGTGGAATAAGGCAGTCCTGGAGTTTGTCTCCAGGTGCAGTAGAGCGGTGTTCCTGCAGCCTCCTAACATAGAGTACTGCTACCTTCTCGCGGCCCTAAGAACGCAGCTACTTGAACGCTGGCTTCCAATCTGCTTCCTTTTGAGAGCTGAGCTGAGGGGAGGACCCTCCTGCATCCTGACTGCCTGGAGCCGTAGGTCCTAACATCCTTATGTTAGGTGCTGGAAGAGGTTGGTGTGAAAAGCATGTGGAAGCGACAGGCCTGTCCTCACGTGTATCGAGTTGGATACAGCGATTTCTTTTTTTTTTTCTTTTTAAAAAAAATTTTTTTTTATGATAGTCAGAAAGAGAGAGAGAGAGAGAGGCAGAGACACAGGCAGAGGGAGAAGCAGGCTCCATGCACTGGGAGCCCGACGTGGGATTCGATCCCGGGTCTCCAGGATCGCGCCCTGGGCCAAATGCAGGCGCCAAACCGCTGCGCCACCCAGGGATCCCAAGGATACAGCGATTTCTAATGGTCTTCTTCAATTAGAGTGTCGCCAGGTTGTAACTTCCATGTTTCAGTGGGAAGCAGACATCTGCCTGCCATGGATACGCGCGTCTGAGGGGTGAGCTTATGGCCTGTGTGTCCCACATCCTGACTGCCTGTACAGTCCTATTCCGCAGGATTTCCTTCTACGGGTTAAGGTTAGGTTTCGGAATAGGGTTAAGGTTAGGTTTAGGGTTAGGGTTCAGGTTAGGGTGGGGGTTGGGTTTGGGGTTGGAGTTAGGGTTCCTTTAGGGTTAGGGTTAGGGATAGGGTTAGGGTTCGGGTTAGGCTTAGGATTATGGTAAGGGTTAGGGTCGGGTTAGTGTTCGGATTAGGGTTAGGGTTAGGGTTAGGGTTCGGGTTCGGGCTAGGTTTAGGGTTAGGTTTCGGATTAGGGTTATGGTTAGGATTCTGGTTAGGGTTAGGGTTCGGGGCGTGTTAGGGTTAGGATTAGGGTTCGTGTTGGGGTTCAGTTAAGGTTAGGTTTAGGGTTAGGGTTAGGGTTCGGTTTCGGGTTAGGTTTAGGGTTAGGATTCGGGTTAGGGTTAGGGTTAAGGGTAGGTTTAGGGTTAGTTTTCGGGTATGGTTAGGGTTAGGATTAGTGTTACTGTTACGCTTTGGGTTAGGGTTTGGCTTAGTGTTCGGGTTCGGGATAGGGTTAGGGTTAGGGTTCGGTTCAGGGTTCGTGTTAGGTTTTGGGTTAGGTTTCGTTTTAGGTCTCAGTTAAGGGTTAGGGTTCGGGTTAGTGTTGGGGTTAGGCTTCAAGTTGGGTTTCGGGTTCACGTTCGGGTTAGGGTTGTTGTTGAGGTTAGGTTTCGGGAATAGGGTTAAGGTTAGGTTTAGGGTTAGGTTTAGGGTTCAGGTTAGGGTCGGGGTTGGGGTTGGGGTTGGAGATAGCGTTAGGGTTAGGGTTAGGGTTAGGGTAAGGGTTAGTGTTAGATTTGGTGTTGGGGTTAGGCTTAGGTTTAGGTTTTGGTTTGGGGTTGGGGTTGGGGTTGGGGATAGGATAGGTTTGGGTTTGGGGTTCGGGATAGGGTTAGGGTTAGGGTTAAGTGTCGGTTTAGGGTTACGAGTGGGGTCAGGGTTAGGGTTAGGGTTAGGGTTAGGGTTCGGGTTCGGGTTAGGTTTAGCATTAGGATTCGGGTTAGGGTTAGGGTTAAGGGTAGGTTTAGGGTTAGTTTTCGGGTTATGGTTAGGATTAGGATTAGTGTTACTGTTACGCTTTGGGTTAGGGTTCGGCTTTGGGTTCGGGTTCGGGATAGGGTTAGGGTTAGAGTTCGGTTTAGGGTTCGTGTTAGGGTTCGGGTTAGGGTTTGGGTTAGTTTTCGTTTTAGGTCTCAGGGAAGGGTTAGGGTTCGGGTTAGTGTTGGCGTTAGGCTTCCGGTTGGGTTTCGGGCTCACGTCGGGTTAGGGTTGGTGTTGGGGTTAGGTTTCGGAATAGAGTTAAGGTTAGGTTTAGGGTTTGGGTTAGGGTTCAGGTTAGTGTCGGGGTTGGTGTTGGGGTTGGAGTTAGGGTTAGGGTTAGGGTTAGGGTAAGGGTTAGTGTTAGACTTGGTGTTGGGGTTAGGCTTAGGGTTAGGTTTGGATTTGGGGTTGGGGTTGGGGTTGGGGATAGGATAGGTTTGGGTTTGGGGTTCGGGATAGGGTTAGGGTTAGGGATAGGTTTCCGTTTAGGGTTACAGGTGGGGTCAGGGTTAGGGTTCGGTTTAGGGTTCGGGTTCGGGTTCGGGTTTGGGTTAGGTTTCGGGTTAGGGTTTGGTTTAGTGTTCCGGTTGGGGTTGGGGTTCGGGTTCGTGTTAGGTTTAGGGTTCGGGTTAGTGTCGTGTTCGGGTTAGGGTTAGGGTTTGGTTTAGGTTTAGGGTTAGTGTTCTCGTTCGGTTTAGGGTTAGTGTTGCTGTTGGGTTTGGGGTTTGGTAGGGGTTTGGGTTAGGGTTAGGGTTAGGGTTGGGGTTTGGCTTAGGGTTAGGGTTAGGGTTAGGTTTGGGGTTGGGGTTGGGGTTTGGGCTGGGATTAGGGTCAGGATTGGGTTTGGGGTTAGGGTTAGGATTAGGGTTAGGTTTAGTGTTAAGGGTAGGTTTAGTGGTTCGTGTTCGGGTTAGTTTTAGGGTCAGTGTTAGGGTTAGGGTTAGCGTTGGGTCGGGGTTTGGGGTTTGGGTTGGGTTTAGGGTTCGGGTATGGGTTAGTGTTCGGTTTAGGGTTCGGGTTTGGGTTAGGATTCGGGTTAGGGTTAGGGTTAGGGTTCGGGTTAGGATTCGGGTTAAGTTTAGGGTTAGAGTTAGTGTTAGTGTTAGGGTTCGGGTTAGGAGAGGGTTCGGGTTCAGGTTAGCTTAGGGTTAGAGTTCGGGTTAGGGTTAGGTTTAGGGTTCGGGTTAGGATTAGGGTTTGTGTTCGGTTTCGGGTTAGGGTAAGTGTTAGTGTTCGGGTTAGGGATAGGTTTAGGGTTAGGGTTAGGTTGAGTTTTAGGGTTAGGGTTTGGGTTAGGATTATGGTTCGAGTTCGTGTTAGGGTTCGTGTTAGGGGTAGGGTTCGGGTTAGCGTTAGGGTTAGGGTTAGGGTAGGGTTAGGTTTCGGATTAGGGTTCAGGTTAGGTTTAGGGTTAGGTTTAGGGTTGGGGTTAGGGTTAAGGTTGGGGTTCGGGTTTGGTTTCGGGTTAGGGTTAGTGTTGGTTTTAGGGTTCGGGTTCGGATTAGGATTCGAGTTAGGGATAGGGTTAGGGTTCGGTTTAGGGTTCAGGTTAGGTTTAGGTTTAGGGTTAGGGTTAGGGTTAGGGTTCGGGTTAGGTTGAGGGTTCAGGTTCAGGTTAGCTTAGGGTTACAGTTCGGGTTGGGTTAGGTTTAGGGTTCGGTTTAGGGTTAGGGTTAGTGTTAGGTTTCGGGTTAGGGTTAGGGTGAGTGTTCGGGTTTGTGTTAGGGTTAGGGTTAGGGGTAGGGTTCGGGTTAGCGTTAGGTTTAGTGTTAGGGTAGGGTTAGGTTTTGGATTAGGTTTCGGGTTCGGTTTAGGGTTAGGGTTAGGGTTAGAGTTGGGTTTAGGGTCCAGGTTGGGTTTCGGGTTTGGTTTCGGGTTCAGGTTAGTGTTGGGTTTAGGGTTCAGGTCGGATTATGTTTAGGGTTAGGGTAGGGTTAGGGTTCGGTTAATGGTTCGGGTTGGGGTTGGGTTTGGGGTTAGGGTTAGGGTTAGGGATAGGGTACGATTTAGGGTTAGGGTCGGGGTAGGTTTAGGGCTGGGGTTGGGGTTGGGTTTGGGTTTGGGTTTAGGGTTCGAGTTAAGGTTAGGGTTAGGGTTCGGTTTCTGGTTAGGATTATGTTCGGGTTAGGGTTCGGTTTAGGGTTTGCTTTAGGGTTAGGGTTTCTGTTCAGTTTTGGGTTAGGGTTAGGGGTAGGGTTAAGGTTCGGTTTAGGGTTAGGATTAGGGTTATGGATAGGGTCGGGTTAGTGTTCAGATTAGGATTAGGGTTAGGGTTCGGGTTCCGATTAGGGTTATGGTTAGCGTTCTAGTTAGGGTTAGGGTTTGGGTTAGGGTTAATTTTAGGGTTCAAGTTAGGGTTAGGGTAAGGGTTCGTGTTAGGGTTAGGGTTAGGGTTCAGGTCGTGTTAGGGTTAGGGTTAGAATTAGGGTTCGTGTTGGGGTTCAGTTTAGGGTTAGGTTTAGGGTTAGGGTTAGGATTAGGGTTTGTGTTCGGTTTCGGGTTAGGGTAAGGGTTAGGGCTCGGGTTAGGGATAGGTTTAGGGTTAGGGTTAGGTTGAGATTTAGGGTTAGGGTTTGGGTTAGGATTATGGTTCGAGTTCGTGTTAGGGTTCGGGTTAGGGGTAGGGTTCGGGTTAGCGTTAGGGTTAGGGTTAGGGTAGGGTTAGGTTTCGGTTTAGGGTTCAGGTTAGGTTTAGGTTTAGGGTTAGGTTTAGGGTTGGGGTTAGGGTTCGGGTTGGGTTGAGGGTTCGGGTTCAGTTTAGCTTAGGGTTAGAGTTCGGGTTAGGGTCAGGTTTAGGGTTCTGTTTTGGATTAGGGTTAGTGTTAGGTTTCGGGTTAGGGTTAGAGTTAGGGTTCGGGTTAGGGATAGGGTTAGGGTTAGGTTGAGGTTTAAGGTTAGTGGTCTGGTTAGTGTTAGGGTTCGTGTTCGTGTTAGGGTTAGGGGTAGGGGTAGGGGTAGGGTTAGCGTTAGGGTTAATGTTAGGGTAGGGTTAGGTATCGGATTAGGGTTCGGGTTCTGTTTAGGGTTAGGATTAGGTTTAGGGTTGCGGTTAGGGTTAGGGTTGGGGTTCGGGTTTGGTTTCGGGTTAGGGTTAGTGTTGGTTTTAGGGTTCGGGTTCGGATTAGGATTCGAGTTAGGGTTAGGGTTAGGGTTCGGGTTAGGTTTCGGGTTAGGTTTAGGGTTAGGGTTAGGGTTAGGGTTAGGGTTCGGGTTAGGTTGAGGGTTCGGGTTCAGGTTAGCTTAGGGTTAGAGTTCGGGTTAGGGTTAGGTTTAGGGTTCGGTTTAGGGTTAGGGTTAGTGTTAGGTTTCGGGTTAGGGTTAGGGTTAGGGTTCGGGTTAGCGATATGGTTAGGGTTAGGTTGAGGTTTAGGTCAGCGTTCGGATTAGGGTGAGTGTTCGGGTTCATGTTAGGGTTAGGGTTAGGGGTAGGGTTTGGGTTAGCGTTAGGTTTAGTGTTAGGGTAGGGTTAGGTTTCGGATTAGGTTTCGGGTTCAGTTTAGTGTTAGGGTTAGGGTTAGAGTTGGGTTTAGGGTTCAGGTTGCGTTTCGGGTTCGGGTTCGGGTTCAGGTTAGTGTTGGGTTTAGGGTTCAGGTCGGATTATGTTTAGGGTTAGGGTAGGGTTAGGGTTCGGTTAATGGTTCGGGTTGGGGTTGGGTTTGGGGTTAGGGTTAGGGTTAGGGATAGGGTATGGTTTAGGGTTAGGGTTTGGGTTAGGGTTAGTTTTAGGGTTCAAGTTAGATTTAGGGTAAGGGATCGTGTTAGGGTTAGGGTTCGGGTTAGGGTTAGGGTTAGGGTTAGGATTTCGGGTTCGGGTTCGGGTTAGGGTTAGGGTTAGGGTTCGGGTTAGGGTTAGGGTTAGGGTTCGGGTTACGGTTAGGGTTAGGATTAGGGCTAGGGCTAGGGCTAGGGCTAGGGCTAGGGCTAGGGTTAGTGTTAGGGCTAGGGTTAGGGTTAGGGTTAGGGTTAGGGCTAGGGCTAGGGCTAGGGTAGGGTTAGGTTTAGGGTTAGGGTTAGGGTTAGGGTTAGGGGTTAGGGTTATGGTTAGGGTACGGGTTAGGGTACGGGTTAGGGTACGGGTACGGGTTCGGGTTAGGGTACGGGTTAGGGTTAGAGTACGGGTTAGGGTTAGGGTACGGGTTAGGGTACGGGTTAGGGGTTAGGGTTAGGGTACTGGTTAGGGTTAGGGTTAGCGTACGGGTTAGGGTTAGGGTTAGGGTACGGGTTAGGGTTAGGGTACGGGTTAGGGTTAGGGTTAGCGTACGGGTTAGGGTTAGGGTACGGGTTAGGGTACGGGTTAGGTTACGGGTTAGGGGTTAGGGTTAGGGTTAGTGTTAGGGTACGGGTACGGGTTAGGGTTAGGGTACAGGTTAGGGTACAAGTTAGGGTTAGGGTACGGGTTAGGGTTAGGGTTAGGGTACGGGTTAGGGTACGGGTTAGGGTATGTGTTAGGGTTAGGATATGGTTTAGGGTTTGGGTAAGGGTTAGGGTTTGGGTACGGGTTAGGTTTTAGGGTTAGGGTACGGGTTAGGGTACGGGTTAGGGTATGGCTTTTGGTTAGGTTTAGGGTTAGGGTATGGTTTAGGGTTTGGGTAAGGGTTAGGTTCAGGGTCAGGGTACTGGTTAGGGTTAGGTGTAGTGTGCGGTTTAGGATACGGGTTATGGTTAGGTTACTGGTGAGGGTTAGTTTTAGGGTTAGGTTTAGGTTTAGGGTACTAGTTAGGGTTAGGGTTTGGGATAGAGTTAGTGTTAGGGTTAGGTTTGGGGTACTGGTTAGTGTTAGGGTTAAGGTTAGGTTACAGGTTATTGTTAGGTTTAGGGTTAGGTTTAGGGTTAGGGTTAGGGTACTTGTTTGGTTAAGGTTAGGCTTAGGTTCACGGCTAGATATGGATTATGGTTAGGGATACATTTAGTATTAGGTTTAGTGTTAGGGTTTCGGTACTGGTTAGCATTAAGTTTAGGGTTAGTGTTAGGGTTAGGATACGGGTTAGGGTGAGGGTACTGGTTCTGGTTTGTGTTAGGGTTAAGGTTAGGGTTAGTGTACGGGTTAGGGTTAGGGTTAGTTTTATGGTTAGGGTTAGTGTTAAGGTTACTATACGGTTAGGATTAGGTTTAGCGTTATGGTACAGTTAGGGTTAGGGTTAGGGTTAGTGTTAGGTTTACGGTTTTGTTTAGTGTTATTGTTAGGGTAAGAGTTGGGGTAATATTTAGGGTTAGTGTTAGATTTACTGTTAGGTTAGGGTACGGCTTTTGGTTAGGGTTAGGGTTAGGGTACGGTTTAGGGTTTGGGGAAGGGTTAGCTTTAGGGTTAGGGTTAGGCTTAGGGTCAGGGTACTGGTTAGGGTTAGGGTTAGGCTTAGGGTCAGGGCTAAGGTACGGTTTATGGTTAGCGTAGTGTTAGTGTTACGTTTATGGTTACGGTTAGGTTACAGGTTAGGGTTAGGTAGGGTTAGTTTCGGGTTAGGATACGGGTTAGGGTTAGGGTACTGGTGAGGGTTAGTTTTAAGATTAGTTTTAGGGTTAGGGTATCGGTTAGGGTTAGGGTTGGGATAGTGTTAGTGTCAGGGTTAGGTTTGGGGTACTGGTTAGTGTTAGGGTTAGGGTTAGTTTACGGGTTAGTGTTAGGGTTAGGTTTAGGGTTAGTTTTAGGGTTAGGGTTAGGGTACTTGTTAGGTTTAGGTTTAGGCTTAGGTTCATGGCTAGATACGGGTTATGGTTAGGGATAGATTTAGTATCAGGTTTAGTGTTAGGGTTACAGTACAGGTTAGGGTTAGGGTTAGTGTTAGGGTTAGGTTATGGGTTAGGGTTCGGGTACTGGTTTTGGTTAGTGTTAGGGTTAGGGTTAGGGTCCAGGTTAGGTTTAGGGTTAGGTTTAAGGTTAGGGTTAGGGTTAGGTTTAGGTTCAGGACTAGATACGGGTTATGGTTAGGGTTAGAGTTAGTGTTAGGTTTAGGGTTAGGGTTACAATTAGTGTTAATGTACGGATAGGGTTAGGGTTAGGGTTAGGTTACGGGTCCTGGTTAGGGTTAGGGTTAGGTTCAGGGGACGGGTTAGGGTTAGTGTTAGTGTTAGGGGTCGGGTTCGGGTATGGGTTAGGTTTAGGGTACGGGTTAGGGTTAGGGTAAGCGTTAGGGTAAGGTTACGGCTTAGGGTATGGGTTATGTTAGGGTTAGGGTTAGGGTAAGGGTACTGGTTAGGGTTAGGGTTTGGGTTAGGGTTAGGGTACGGGTTTGGGTTAGGTTTATGTTTCGGGTTAGGGGAAGGGTTAGGGTTTGGGTTAGGGGTAGGGTATGGGTTAGGTTTAGGGCACAGTTTAGGGCAAGTGTATGGCTAAGGGTACATGGGTTATGGTATGGGTTAGGGGACGGTTAGGGTTAGGGTTAGTGTTAGGTTTAGGGTTAGGGTTCAGGTATGAGTTAGGTGTAGGGTTAGGTTTCAGGTACTGTTTAGGTCACAGGTCCGGGTTAGCATACGGGTATGTGTTATGGGTTAGCGTTTAGTATTAGAGTTCGGGATAGTGTGAGGGATTGCGTATGGGTTAGGTTTATGGAACGGGTTATGGTATGGGGAAGGTTAAGGGTTAGGGTACAGGTGAGCATTACTGTTAGGGTACGGCTTGGGGTAGGGGTAAGGGTACAGGCTAAGGTCCGAGGTAGGGTTAGGCTTAGGGTCCAGGTTAGGGTACACGTTAGTGTTAGTGTATGGGTTAGGTTACGAGTTAGGGTTAGGTTTAGGGTATGGTTTAGTGTTAGGGTGTGGGTTAGGGTACTGGTTAGGGTACGGGTACATGTTAGGTTACGGGTTAGGTTTAGGGTTAGGTTTAGAGTTTAGGGTTAGCGTTACGGTTTGGGTACGGGTTAGGGTACGTGTAAGGGTACGGGTTAGGATACGGGTTAGGATTAGTGTGAGGGTACGGGTTAGGATACGGGCTAGTGTACGAGTTAGGTTTAGGGTTATGGTATGGGTTAGGGTACGGGTTAAGGGATGGTTTAGGGTTAGGTTAGGGTATGGGTTAGGGTATGCATTAGGGTTAGGATATGGGTTAGGTAACGAGTTAGTGTTAGGGTTAGCGTATGGTTTAGGGTTAGGTTTAGGGGTTAGGGTTAGGGTTAGGTTTAAGGTATGGTTTAGCTACGGGTACGGGTTAGGGTTTGGGTTAGGGTCAGGTTTAGGTGTTAGGGTTAGGGTTAGGGTTAGGGTACTTGTTAGGGTACGGGTAAGGGTACGGGTTAAGGTACGGGTTAGGATTAGGTTTAGGGTACGTGTTAGGGTAGGGGTTAATGTACGGGTTAGGGTTAGGTTTGGGTTATGGTTTAGGGTATGGGTTAAGGTACAAGTTAGTGTTAGGTTTAGAGTACGAAGTAGGGTACGTGTTAGGGGTAGTGGACGGGTTAAGGTACGAGTTAGTGTTAGGGTTAGGATTAGGGTATGGTTTAGGATTTTTTTCAATTCGATACGATTTTTTCCATTCAATTCAATTCAATTTGATTATTTTAAATTCGATTCGATTCGATTTTTTCGATTCGATTTGATTAGAATCCATTTGCTTATTTATGATTCGATTCGTTTCGATTCGATTATTTCCAATTCGTTTCACTTCGATTCCATTATTTTCGATTTGATTCGATTCGATTAGATTATTTTCGATTTGATTCATTTCGATTCAATTATTTTGAATTCGCTTTGATTTGATTCAATTATTTTCGATTGGATTCGATTCAATATTTTTGATTTGATTCAATTCGATTTTTTTGATCCGATTCGTATTTCGATTTGAGTAGATACGATTCAATTTTTTTGCTTCAATTCGATTCAATTCGATTTTTTTGAATCGATTCCTTTTGATTCGATTAGATTTTTTCGTTCAAATCAATTCGATTTGATCCGATTTTTTCAATTCGATTCCATTCGATTCGAATTTTTGATTCGGTTTGATTTGATTCGATTCGATTTTTTCGATTCGATTCGATTCTATTGGATTCTATTTTTTTGATTCCAATAGATTCGATGCCAATCGATTTTTTCGATTCAATTCGATTTGATTCGATTTTTTCAATTCGATTCTATTTGATTCAATTCGATTTTTTTGATTTGATTCGATGTGATTCGATTGGATTGCTTCAATTCGAATCATTCGATTCGATCCGATTTTTTTGTTTCGATTCAATTCAATTTTTTCAATTCGAATTAATCCAATTCGATTTTTTCGATTCGATTCGATTCAATTCGATTCGATTATTTTGATTCAATTCAATTTGATTGTTTTTTTGATTCGATTCAATTTGATTCTATTCAATTTTGTTGATTTGATTCGATTCGATTTGATTCAAATTTTTTTGAATCAATTTGATTCGATTTGATTTTTTTGATTCGATTCGATTCAATATTTTCAATTCAATTCGATTCGATTTGATTTTTTCAATTGGATTCGATACGATTTTTCGATTCAATTCAATTGTTTCTTTTCAATTCGATTTGATTTTTTCTTTTCAATTGATTTGTTTCGATTTTTTCATTTCGTTTGGATTCGATTCGATTTTTTAGATTCAATTCGATTCGATTTGATTTTTTTGATTCGAATCGATTCGATTTGATCCGATTTTTCGATTCGATTCGATCCAATTTGGATTCTATTTTTTCAATTCTATTTGACTGGATTTGACTTTTTCGATTCTATTTGATTTTTTTGTTTCGATTCGATTCAATTCGATTTTTTGATTCCATTTTTTCGATCCAATTCTATTCGATTTGATTTTTTCGATTCAATTTGATTCAATTTGATTATTTTCGATTCGATTCGATTCGATTTGATTTTGTTTTTTCGATTTGAATCGATTTGATTCGATTCAATTCGATTCGATTGGTTTTTTTGATTCGATTCGATTTGATTCTATTCAATTTTTTTATTTGATTCGATTTGATTCGATTCAATTTTTTTGATTCAATTTGATTTAATTCAATTTTTTCGATTTGATTCGATTCAATTTTTTCAATTCAATTCGATTCAATTCGATTTTTTCGATTCGATTCCATTTGATTTTTTCGATTCGATTCGATTCGATTCAATTGTTTTGATTCGATTTGATTCGATTTGATTTTTTCTATTCAATTGATTCGTTTCGATTTTTTCAATTCGTTTGGATTCAATTCGATTTTTTCGATCCTATTCCATTCAATTCGATGTTTTCGATTCAAATCGATTCGACACAATTCGATTTTTTCGATTCGATTCAATTCGATTTGAATTTTTGATTCGATTCAATTCGATTCGATTTTTTCGATTTGATTTGATTCGATTTTTTCGATTTGAATCGATTCGATTCGATTTTTTCGATTCAATCAATTCGATTGGTTTTTTTCGATTCGATTTGATTTGATTCTATTTGATTTTTTGATTTGATTAGATTTGATTCGATTCGATTTTTTTGATTCAATTTGATTCGATTTGATTTTTTTGATTCGATTCAATTCAATTTTTTCGATTAAATTTGATTCAATTCCTTTTTTTCAATTGGATTCGATTCGATATTTTCGATTCGATTCGATTCAATTCAATTGTTTCGATTCGATTCGTTTTGATTCGATTTGATTTTTTCTATCCAATCGATTCGTTTGATTTTTTCGAGTCGTTTGGATTTAATTCGATATTTTGATTTGATGTGATTCGATTTTTTCGATTCCAATTTATTCGATGCCATTCGATTTTTTCGATTCGATTCGATTCGATTTTTTTGTTTTGATTCGATTCGATTTGATTTTTTCAATTTGGTTCGATTTGATTCGGTTTTTTCTATTCGATCTGATTCCATTCGAATTTTTAGAATTGATTCATTTCGATTTGATTCTATTTTTTTATTCAAAACGATGCGATTTGATCCGATTTTTTGAAATATTTTTTTTTATTATTTATTTTTGATAGTCATACAGAGAGAGAGAGAGAGAGGCAGAGACACAGGCAGAGGGAGAAGCAGGCTCCATGCAGCGGGAGCCTGATGTGGGATTCGATCCCGGGTCTCCAGGATCGCGCCCTGGGCCAAAGGCAGGCGCCAAACCGCTGCGCCACCCAGGGATCCCTGATCCGATTTTTTTAATTTGATTCCATTCGATTCAAGTTTTTTGATTCAGTTCGATTCAATTTGATTTTTTTGATTCGATTCGATTCGATTTGATTGGATTTTTTCGATTCCAATCAATTCGATGCCATTCGTTTTTTTCGAATCGATTCGATTCGATGAAATTTTTTTGAAACGATTCGATTTGATTTTTTCGATTCTATTCTATTCGATTCGATTTTTTCGAATTGATTTGTTTCGATTCGATTCTATTTTTTTCAATTCGATTCCATTCGATTCGATTCGAGTTTTTCAATTCAATTCCATTCTATTCGAGTTTTTTGATTCAGTTCGATTCAATTCGATTTTTTCGATTCGATTCGATTCTATTCGATTCGATTTGATTCAATTTTTTCGATTCAAATCGATTCGATTCGATTTATTCGATTCAATTCCATTTGATTGTTTTTTTCGATTTGATTTGATTTGATTCTATTCGATTTTTTTGATTTGATTCGATTTGATTCGATTCGATTTTTTTGATTCAATTTGATTCAATTAGATTTTTTCGAATCGATTCGATTCGATTTTTTCGATTGGATTTGATTCGATTTTTTCGATTCGATTCAATTTGATTCGATTCGATTTTTTCAATTCGATTCAATTCGATTTTTTGATTCAGTTTGATTTGTTTCGATTCGAGTGTTTCGATTCAGTTGGATTCGATTCTATTCGATTTTTTCGATTTGGTTCAACTCGATGCGATTCGACTTTTTTGATTCGATTCAATTCGATTTTTTTGTTTCAAATCGATTCGATTCGATTTTTTTGAAATGATTCAATTCAATTTTTCGATTCAATTCGATTCAATTCAATTCAATTTTTTCGATTCGTTTCGATTCAATTCGATTTTTTCGTTTCGCTTCAACTCGATACGATTCGATTTTTTCGAATCGATTTGTTTCAATTCGATTCTATTTTTTTCGTTCGAATCGATTCGATTTGATCTGAATGTTTCAATTCGATTCCATTCGATTCGAGTTTTTTGATTCGGTTCGATTTGATTAGATTCGATTTTTTCGATTCGATTCTATTCGATTCTAATTTTTTGACTCCAATAGATTCGATGCCATTCGATTTTTTAGATTCAATTCGATTCGATTCGATTTTTTCAATTCGATTCTATTCTATTCGATTCGATTTTTTCAATTTGATTTGATGCGATTCGATTGATTTTTACGATTCGAATCATTCGATTCGATCCGATTTTTTCGTTTTGATTCGATTCGATTTGACTCGAGTTTTTCGATTCGATTTGATTTGATTTGCTACATTTCGATTCAATTCGATTTTTTCGATTCGATTCAATTCGATTCGATTTTTTCGATTCAATTCAATTCGATTTTTTGATATAGTTCAATTTGTTTTGATTCTAGTGTTTTGATTCGTTTGGGTTTGATTCTATTTGATTTTTTCAATTCGGTTCGATTCGATTCGATTTGATTTTTTCGATTCGGTTTGATTCAATTCGATTCGATTCGATTTTTTCAATTTGATTAGATTTGATTTGATTCTATTCAATTTTTTCGATTCCAATTTGTTTGATGCCATTAGATTTTTTTTATTCGATTCGATTCAATTTTTTCGATTCGATTCGATTCGATTTGATTCGATTCGATTTTTTCGATTCCAATCGATTTGATTCGATTCGATTTTGTCGATTCGATTTGATTCGATTCAACTTTTTCTATTCGATTCGATTTTTTTGTTTCTAATCGATTCAATTTGATTCGATTTTTTTAAACTATTAGATTCGATATTTTGATTCGATTCGAATCGATTTTTCAATTCGGTTCGATTCGATTCAATTGGTTGGAATCAATTCGTTTCGATTCGATTCTATTTTTTTTTTATTCGAATCGATTCAATTCGAGCCGATTTTTTCAATTCAATTCTATTCGATTCAATTTTTTCGATTTGATTTGATGTGATCCAATTGATTTTTTCGATTCGAATCATTCGATTCGATCCGATTTTTTCATTTCGATTCGATTCGATTTTACTCGAGTTTTTCGATTCGATTTTATTCGATTCGCTTCAATTTGATTCGATTCGATTTTTTCGATTCGATTCGATTCAATTTTTTCGATTTGATTCAATTCGATTTTTTTATTCAGTTTGATTTGTTTCGTTTCGAGTGTTTCGATTCGTTTGGATTCGATTCTATTCCATTTTTTCAATTCGGTCATTTCGATTCTATTCGATTTTTTCGATTTGGTTTGATTCGATTCGATTCGATTTTGTCGATTCGAAACGATTCGATTCGATGTTTTCGATTCGAATAGATTCGATAAGATTCAATTTTTTTCGATTCGATTCGCTTCGATTTTTTGATTCGACTCAATTCGATTCGATTCAATTTGATTTGATTTTTTCGATTCGAATCAATTCGATTCGATTTTTTCGATTTGATTCAATTCAATATTTTGATTCAGTTCGATTTGTTTCATTTCGAGTTTTTAGATTCGGTTGGATTTGATTCTATTAGATTTTTTCGCTTCGGTTCGATTCGATTCGATTCGATTCTTTTCGATTTTTTCGATTCAATTCGATTTTTTCAATTCGATTCGATTTGATTCGATACAGTTTTTTCGATTCGATTAGATTCGAATTGATTCAATTCGATTTTTTCGAATACAATTTATTCGATGCCATTCAATTTTTCGATTCGATTCGATTCAATTTTCTCGATTCGATCCCATTTGTTTCGAGTTTTTTGATTCTGTTCGATTCGATTCGATCTGATTTTTTCGAGTTGATTCAATTCGATTTGATCTGATTTTTTCGTTTCGATTCGATTTGACTTGACTCAAGTTTTTCGATTCTATTCGATTCGATTCGATTTTGTCGATTCGGTTTGATTCGATTCGATTTGATTTTTTCCATTCGATTCGATTCGATTTGATTTGATTCGATTTTTCCAATTCAATCGATTCGATGCCATTCGATTATTTTGATTCGATTCAATTCGATCTGATTTTTTCATTTCGATTTGATGCGATTTGATCAAATTTTTCAATTCGATTCAATTTGATTCGATTTTTTCGATTCGATTCGATTCCATTCGATTTTTTCGATTCGAATCGATTCGATTGATCGATATTTTCAATTCGATTTGATTTGAGTCGACTCGAGTTTTTCGATTCGATTTGATTCGATTCGATTTTTCCGATTCGATTCAATTCGATTTTTCAATTCAGTTCAATTTGTTTCTATTCGATTTTTTCAATTCGGTTCAATTCGATGCGATTCGAATCATTTCAATTGGATTCTATTTTTTTCGATTCGAATTGATTCAATTCGATCCGACTTTTGCAATTTGATTCCATTCAATTCGAGTTTTTTGATTCAGCTCGATTTGATTCGTTTCGATTTTTTCGATTCGATTCGATTCTATTTGACTCAAGTTTTTCAATTCGATTTTTTCAATTCGATGCCATCGCTTCGATTTTTTCGATTCGATTCAATTCGATTTTTCGATTCAGTTCCACTTGTTTCGATTCGAGTGTTTCGATTCGGTTGGATTCTATCCTATTCGATTTTTTCAATTCGGTTCAATTCGATTCGATTCAATTCGGTTTGATTTGATTTGATTCGATTCGATTTTATCTATTCAATCGATTCGATTTGAATCGATTTTTTTGATTCGATTCGATTCTATTTGACTTTTTTGATTCGTTTCGATTTTTTTGTTTCTAATCGATTCGATTCGATATGACTTTTGAAACGATTCGATTCAATTTTTGGATTAGATTCGATTTGATTTTTTCAATTCGGTTCAATTCGATTCAATTGAAAATAGTCAAATCCAATTGAAAATACTCGAATCGAATTGAAAATACTCGAATCAAATCGAAAATACTCGAAACGAAATTAAAATAATTGAATCAAATCGAAAATAATCGAATCGAATCAAATCAAATTGAAAATAGTCGAATCGAATCAAATTGAAAATACTCGAATCGAATCGAATTGAAAATATTCATATCGAATCGAATCAAATTGAAAATAATTGAAACTATTCGAAAATACTCGAATCGATTGAAAATACTGAAATAAAAACGAATCAAAAATGATCGAATCGAATTGAAAATACTCGAATCAAATTGAAAATAGTCGAATCGAATCCAAAATACTCAAATTGAATCGAAAATATTCGAAACGAATCGAACAAACTCGATTCGAATCGAAAATACTTGAATCGAATTGAATCGAAAATACTCGAATCGAATCAACAATACGCGAATCGAATCAAGTATAACCTAATCGAATCGACAATACTCGAATCGAATAAAAAATACAAGAAATTGAATCGAAAATACTGAAATCCAATCAAAAATACTCGAATCGAATCGATAATACTCGAATCAAATTGGATTGAAAATACATGAATCGAATCGAAAATACTCGAATCGAATAGAAAGTACCAGAATTCAATTGAAACGAATTGGAAATACTTGAATCGAATTGAAAATACTTGAAACGAATAGAAAATACTCGAATCAAATAAAAAAAAACTTGATGCGAATCGAAAATACTCGAATGGAATAGAAAATCCTCAAATCGAATCGAAAATACTCGAATCCATTCCAAAATACTCGAATCGAATCGAAAATACTCGAACCGAATTGAAAAAACTTGATTCGCATCGAAAATACTCAAATCCAATAGAAAATACTCGAAACGAATCAAAATACTCTAATGGAATCGAAAATCCTCAAATTGAATAAAAAATACTCGAATCCATTCGAAAATACTCGAATCGCATTGAAAATACTCGAATCGAATCGAAGAAAAAAGTACATAGATAGTTCTTGTGTTGAACATCAGTGTGAAGGACACTAATGATTAAAAATGATAAAAACAACAGCTAACATTTCTGGAGTGCTTCCTCTGGGCCAGGTCCTCTGCTATGTGGCTTGTGTGCTTTATCTCACTAAATAGAAGGAGATTCTATTATCATTCCCAGAATCAGCAGAGGAAAATAAGGCACAGAAATTGTATATCACTTGCCCCAACCCACATGGCTCATAAATGTATATATGTGTGTGTGTGTGTGTGTGTATAATATTTATTTATTTAATAAGTGAATAGTGTAAGGGAGACAGACACATGGGAAATAAAAGAAAATTAACAGTCCTTGCTATTATAACTACAAAGATATAAAAGTAAAATAGACAGAAGATCAGTGAAATCTAAAATTTTTGTATGTCTTTAATTTAAATCCAATATACCTATGGCAACTCTAAAAGAATACAGTTTTCAGAATCAGATAAATTTATACTGAAATATGTAAAGAAGAATAAGTGCCATTAAAAAGAACAAGAAAATATTTGAAAATAATTACCAATGTAGCTTACCATATATGAGCAAAAACTACAAATAAGTCAACTTGATGTTGAGATAAGGATAGTGACCAGTTTAACAAAACTACAGAAAGAATTCCCAGATAAAATCTTAGATATATGGATGATATAGATATAGATCTATCTAGCTACATATATATGCTATGTGTGTGTGTAGAAATACTGTGTTTCAGTGCAATAGGTAAAATAAATGCTACTGGAAAATGTTAAATAGCACTGGCCCAATTGGCCATCCATCAGGAGAAAACGAAAGTTTGAATGCAAGTCTTATATATATATAAAAAAAAACTTCAAATTAAGGCATTAAATTTGCAAACATAACTATATATTTTAAGAACATATTATAAGAATTTCTAAAATGTTCATGGAAAAGGCAAAGAAACTTCTTAGTAAGACAGAAACACTACAAAATAAATACGAGAAATGTATTTTTAATTAAATTGACAAATTTCTTAATGGGAAAACGTATCATAAGCCCAGTCAGTTAATAACTAATTTGGAGGGGGAAAAAAGCTTAGGGCCAAAAAAAATGAGGTTGATACATACATAGATATCTCACAATGTAACTAGAAAAGAATAAATATCCTACCAGAAAATAGACAATGTCTATAAAGAGGTGATTCACATAATTGAAACTCCAAAAACTGTTAGAGTCTAAGGTCAAGAAATAAAAGCATAAAAAGTTACATAAAAT